>NC_090655.1:13207685-13245185 GCF_040937935.1 Hyperolius riggenbachi | reverse complement strand
ACTGAGCTCCCAGAGGGCTAGACCATGTCTCTGCACAGGGGAGATGCTATCAACTCCTCAGTTTATAGTTTAATTATCACCTTGCTGAAAGAATCTTGTTGATATGGTGGTAAGGGGTTAAAGATTCTAGCAATGTGTGTTTATTATCTTTGCTTCTCTTTACTGATAAAGATACTAATAATGCTAATTGTAAACATTGACTCTGCCCCTCTCAGCAGCTTGTAAAGTTAAAGGGAAGGTTCAAGCAAAAAAAAAAAAATGAGTTTCACTTACCTGGGGCTTCTACCAGCCCCATGCAGCCATCCTGTGCCCTCGTAGTCACTCACTGCTGCTCCAGTCCCCCGCTGGCAGCTTTCTGACCTCGGAGGTCAGGGCCGAATTGCGTACATTTTTACACATTCCCGCTAGTGCAGGAACATTAAGGCATACATTTTTACGCGTTAGTGGTGCAACACGTAAATTTTTGTTCCTGCACTAGCTGGAATGCGTAAAAATGTATGCAATGTGGCCCTGACCTCCGAGGTCAGAAAGCTGCCAGCGGGGGACTGGAGCAGCAGTGAGTGACTACAAGGGCACAGGATGGCTACATGGGGCTGGTAGAAGCCCCAGGTAAGTAAAACTCATTTTTTTTTTTTGCTTGGACCTTCCCTTTAATGCAGCCTGGAGTGACTCACCACAAGCAGGCAGCCAGTCTGAGTGTAAACACAGACTAGTGTTATAGCTAGTTATATTCCAGCAATATTCCAGCTCATTTAGTTACCTGTTACCACCTCAGATCAGCCTATTTCTCCTCATGTCTGCTGCATGCTGTGAGTGACACAGTGAAATATATTTGTGAGCTGTGTGACAGAGTAACCAAGCAGCTCAGGGTGACCCAAACTACTATGAGCTGTGTGAGAAATACATTTTTAAGCAGGGATAGTGAGAGAGAGACCTGGGTGAATAAATAAAGTGCCCCTAGCACTAGTGGTAATGTGTACACTAATATAGAGTATTAAAAAAAAAAAGTCGTTTCAATCGATAGTACTCCTTTAACCGAGGCTTCCTCCAGCCCCATAAGCACGTGACTCCCATGGTCTGCCGTTCAGCCTTGGTCATCCCCGGTAATTGCTTCAGTCATGTCAGTCTGGGTCTTCTGCACATGCCCGGACCTCCCATGCATGTGCAGAAGACCCAGACTGGACCCGACTGAAGCAATTACCGGGGCAGACCGCAGGACGGTGAGGGACTCACACATGCTTATGGGGCTGAAGGAAGCCCCGGGTAAGTATTGATTCTCCCTATCTTTTTATCTCTGGTACACTTTAAGCATTGGGGCTGGACAGGGACCGATCTAGGGGGGGGGGGGGGCGAGCGGGTATCTTGCCCCAGGCGTAGTTTGTTGAATTCTTAAAAAGGCGGCAAAATGAATGGCAGTTTAGGCACCAAAGCCTGACCTTTAGGCGCCAAAACCTGACCTTGCCCCAGGCGCAACTTGGTCTTGCTCCGTCCCTGGGGCTGGAGTTGGTTTGTACTAAAAAACAATAAATAATAGTCCTGAAGATTCACCGCGATGCAGAATTACGAAGCTCTCTCATCCTTGAGTAGCATCTTGATGTTCCGTGAGCTCCTCAAAGGATGCCACTTAAAGGGCGATTAATGTAAGTCAGAAGAACGCGAAGCTTGGGAAGCGGTGGAACTTGGGCCGCGACTGACGAGGTGTCTCTCCCAACGCCTGACAGATTCCGCTCGCCGGCAAGTCCGGGAGGAGGGGAGAGATAAAACACAACCCGGGAGCTTGACAGAGAGTTCATTAGCCGGAATCCAGCAGCCATTATTCTATTTTATAGAGCAGGCTGTTCTGTAATTAAAACTTCCAAGTGTTTGCGAGAAGACGGAAAAACACAATTATCCTCTTAAATAAGAAATTTCATTACAAAGCAGAAAGCCTGATGCGCGCCTGTCCCTTGATAGCGAAGCCAGAATGATAGCTTAGATCAGAAGCAGCTGCATAATCAGGTGTAGCCTTTGAAGATTTCTTGGCCTCTATTGAAGCGCTGCCTTTAGTTGATCTTATTATTTTTCTTACAGTATAAAAAATTGTATAGACAAACAAAACAAAAAAAGATTTCTTCAACGTGTGACGCCTGACTTTACAGAAAAGGGGTCAGTGGTTTGGAAAGGGGAGGTTGTTGTGCGTCGGAGCGATAGCTTCAGGGGCTAAAACGTTTTCTTGTGGTGTATCCATAAAGCCGACATGCTGGAGTACAAAACGTGTCCAAACTAGCAATGCGGCCGAAGCGGCTACCTGGATATTTTTCTGTTTTAGCGCAAGTCTTTAAAACAATGGGAGCCTGTGTCCAACTACTTAAAGAGAAACCGTAACCAAGAACTGAACTTCATCCCAGTCAGTAGCAGATACCCCCTTTCCCATGAGAATTATATTCCTTTTCACAGATAGATCATCAGGGGGCGCTGTATGGCTGATATTGTGGTGAAATGGTCCTGGCAGTTTCCTGTCTGTGAACCTCGTTGCATTGTGGGAAAAAAACTGTTTACAGCTGTTTCCAACAGCCAAAAAAGCAAGCAGCATCTCCTTCCACTGGCATCACCTGCCAGCAGTAAAAATGTCACCATGTGATAAATGTCAGAATGTAAATCAGGGAGATGAAAACTTTTTTACAGTGGGCAAACACTGACTAAACCATTTATACATAATTATTGTAAAAATGAAGCCTTTTTTTATTACATTATTTGCACTGGAGTTCTTGGGGCACTATGGTGAAAAATTGTAAAATTTAAAATAGGTGCAAACCTAGTCAAATAAGAAGTACGTTTTTTTTTTTACAGAGTAAAATGAGCCATAAATTACTTTTCTCCTATGTTGCTGTCACTTACAGTAGGTAGTAGAAATCTGACAGAAGCGACAGGTTTTGGACTAGTCCATCTCTTCATAGGGGATTCTCAGCATGGCCTTTATTCTTTAGGAAGATATTCCCTAAAAAGCATTTAAACAATGATGCTGGCCAGTTTCCCTGCTCCCTACACAGTTTTTTGGCAGTTGGACAGAGCAACTGCCATTCACTAAGTGCTTTTGAAAATAAATAAATCCCTGAGAATCCCCTATAAAGAGATGGACTAGTCCAAAACCTATCAATTTTGTTAGATTTCCACTACCTACTGTAAGTGACAGCAACATAGGAGAAAAGTAATTTATGGTTCATTTTACTCCAGAAAAAAACGTAAATAGTTGTCTGTTTGCACATATTTTAAATTTTAACATTTTTCGCCATAGTGCTCCCTTACGGTGTGAGACTGAGGTCTAAGAAAATTGTTCCCGCCCCTTCCTCCCTTGCTAAGCTTCTACGATTGGTCAGTTGTCGCCCTCTTTGGTCATGTGATATTGGAGATGGGATTAGTGGCAACTGGTCTAGTGACAGTTGACTCATGGGAGCAGCTTTCTGATAGGCTGAGGCTTACAGATTCTGACTTTGGCAAAGAAAATGTCTTGCCGAAGAATTACTCTGCAATGAGAGAGTTGATTGGATGGACTTATGTATGTAGAGTAAAAGTCGATAGTCTAGCTAGCCGTGTGTAAGTATGTCGTAGTAAGATGCTTTTTGTCTTGTTTTCATGACTTGGGGTTGAGTCTCCCTCCATAAAAAGTGAATCTCAGGCTCATTTTAAAGTGGACCTGAACTTTTGCACAGGACGGAAGGAAAACATAGAGAAATGCACTCCATGTGTATTTAGAGAGTTAAGCCTCTGTAATTTACCCTCATCTGTGACTAATCATAAGTTATAATTTGATATCTCCCCTCTGTCACCTGACTGCCACGGCAGAGGGGCTAATTTGTAAGCACAGGATGTTAACAATATTTCTGCTTCCATGAAAGCAGGAAGTAGACACACTGCAGATTTATTGCAGGATTTATATCCACTGTAACAAAGAAATGTTTTTCTTTAAAAGTTATTATGCTGTTGCATGTCTTTTAGAACAGAGAGGAAGTTCTGAGTTCAGGCCTGATTTAAAGAGAGTCTGAAGCCATTTTAAAAACTAGTTTTTACCTGTTATTTAGCTTAAGGCTGGTTTCACAGTGGGAGGTTAAAGTCCCAGGTTACAGCAGCCAGTAACGCAGCCTAACTCACAGCACTGTAAAATCAATGTGCTGTTCACAGTGCCCACGTTGCGTTACATAGTAACGCTGCACTTTAAATGAAAGTGCAGCATGCTGTACGATATACCCCTATAGAGCTGTGTTAGATTGTTTGCACATGCTCAGTGACTAGCCACATGGCTAATTAATATTCACTGCACTGTGGTGACTCGTGGTGGAACTGTAGTGTTGTCTGGATCATGAACGATTTGATCCGGATCTTTTTTGTGAGTCGAATCATCCGGATCACAATGAAAGATTCGGTTCACAGTGGATGCCTGTCTGGAAGAAACAGGAACATACAGAATGTACAGGATCTTCTCAAAAAATTAGCATATTGTGATAAAGTTCATTATTTTCTGTAATGTACTGATAAATATTAGACTTTCATATATTTTAGATTCAAATACAAACAACTGAAGTAGTTCAAGCCTTTTATTGTTATAATATTGATGATTTTGGCATACAGTTCATGAAAACCCAAATTTCCTATGTAAAAAAATTAGCATATTTCATCCGACCAATAAAATAAGTGTTTTTAAAACAAAAAAAGTCAACCTTCAAATAATTATGTTCAGTTATGCACTCCATACTTGGTCGGGAATCCTTTTGTAGAAATGATGACTGCTTCAATGCAGCGTGGCATGGAGGCAATCAGCCTGTGGCACTGCTCAGGTGTTATGGAGGCCCAGGATGCTTCGATAGCGGCCTTAAGCTCATCCAGAGTGTTGGGTCTTGCGTCTCTAAACTTTCTCTTCACAATATCCCACAGATTCTCTATGGGGTTCAGGTCAGGAGAGTTGGCAGGCCAATTGAGCACAGTAATACCATGGTCAGTAAACCATTTACCAGTGGTTTTGGCACTGTGAGCAGGTGCCAGGTCGTGCTGAAAAATGAAATCTTCATCTCCATAAAGCTTTTCAGCAGATGGAAGCATGAACCCACTTTTGAACCAGAAACCGAGGCAGAAGCGCCTGACTTGGGCTACAGAGAAGCAGCACTGGACTGTTGCTCAGTGGTCCAAAGTACTTTTTTTCGGATGAAAGCAACTTTTACATGTCATTCGGAAATCAAGGTGCCAGAGTCTGGAGGAAGACTGGGGAGAGGGAAATGCCAAAATGCCTGAAGTCCAGTGTCAAGTACCCACAGTGAGTGATGGTCTGGGGTGCCATGTCAGCTGCTGGTGTTGGTCCACTGTGTTGTATCAAGGGTAGGGTCAATGCAGCTAGCTATCAGGAGATTTTGGAGCACTTCATGCTTCCATCTGCTGAAAAGCTTTATGCAGTAGAAGATTTCATTTTTCAGCACGACCTGGCACCTGCTCACAGTGCCAAAACCACTGGTAAATGGTTTACTGACCATGGTATTACTGTGCTCAATTGGCCTGCCAACTCTCCTGACCTGAACCCCAGAGCCGGATTAAGGCTAAATGGGGCCCTAAGCAAAGTAACTGATTTGGGCCCCCCCATCATGTCGTAATAGAATCAGAAGATGCAGCTGCACAGCAACATGCCACACACACCGGGGCAGCCAAGCTACTGGTTGCTATGGGCAACAGCCCACTTTCCTCTGTGGGTGCACAATGCAGGGAATAGCAGCGGCAAAATGCAGAGTGAGAGATGAATGGCTGGGACATTTGCTCTCAGGGGCTGGGGCACCCCTGTGAAGAGGGCGCCAGATATCACAGCAGCAGCACTTTCCCCCTGCATCTCCAGCCTGGAAATAGCAGAAAGCTCTGGACACCGCCAAACCGGAAGCCGTTCCCCAGACAGAATTACATAACCACTCCCACCACCGAACAACCAATTTCCTCCCAAACTAGACAGCCACAATGCAGCCTCCATCCCAGTGAATACGATAGTCCAGCAGAGAAGGCAGCCGCAGTGGGGGAGAATGACAGCACCAGATGACTCACATTCACCTTTTGCGATCCAAGCAATAGAGGTCCCGTCATCCGGAGCCCATCCGTATCCTCTAGAGTGCTGTCGCTTTGTTACTATTACTATTACTACTTCCTGTCTGATCTGAGAATCAGGAAGTTCAGAGCGAGCGGCTGCACTGTAGAAGAGACAGATGGGTTTCAGATGACGGGATCTTTATTGCTTGGATCATGGATAGGTGAGTGAGCGTTTGCCATCTGCTGCTATCATTCTTGCTGCAGCTGTGGTTCTCTGTGGGAAGGGAGGGTGAAATGGGCAGCGGCAGAGCGCACAGTAGCAGGAGGGGGACCTAGGAGGAGAGCCTGGCTCTGAAGACAATCAGCAGCGCACGGCATCATTTGACAAGACAAATAACATTTATATTGCGCTTTTCTCCTAGCGGACTCAAAGCGCCAGAGCTGCAGCCACTAGGACATGCCCTATAGGTAGTAGCAGTGTTAGAGAGACTTGCCTAAGGTCTCCTACTGAATAGGTGCTGGCTTACTGAACAGGCAGAGCCGAGATTCGAACCCTGGTCTCCTGTGTCAGACGCAGAGCCCTTAAAGGGACTCCGAGCAGTGCCTGTGGGTATGCCTTTAAGCATACCCACAACTAATTAATTACATCCTCACACCTACCAGCATGATGTTTGTAATTATATTTCCCTGAGTTCCTTATACTTCATTGCATTGTGCTGAATCGACCTGCCGACTTTGGAGAAAAGTCGTCCTGTGGCTACGATTTCAATCGCGAATATAGCGAAAACTAAAAGGCATAGGGCGTTTATATATGGTTGGAAAGAGGAGAAAGAGAGCTTTAAAATGATATGCATCTTTCCATAGTTACTGCACAGCTCAGAGTCCCTTTAACCATTACACCATCCAGCCACCGCTGACAGGATGGCGAGGGCTGGTTTATGTGCTGATGGGGCCCCTTTGACTCTGAATGGGGTCCCAAGCGACTGCTTTTGTTGCCTGGTCGGTAATCCGGCCCTGCTGAACCCCATAGAGAATCTGTGGAATATTGTGAAGAGAAAGTTGAGAGACGCAAGACCCAACACTCTGGATGAGCTTAAGCATCCTGGGCCTCCATAACACCTGAGCAGTGCCACAGGCTGATTGCCTCCATGCCACGCCGCATTGAAGCAGTCATTTCTGCAAAAGGGTTCCCGACCAAGTATTGAGTGCATAACTGAACATAATTATTTGAAGGTTGACTTTTTTGTTAACACTTTTTTCTTTTATTGGTTGGATGAAATATGCAAATTTTTTGAGATAGGAAATGTGGGTTTTCATGAGCTGTATGCCAAAATCATCAATATTAAAACAATAAAAGGCTTGAACTACTTCAGTTGCGTGTATTTGAATATAAAATATATGAAAGTCTAATGTTTATCAGTACATTACAGAAAATAATGAACTTTATCACAATATGCAAATTTTTTGAGAAGATTCTGTACAGTGCAGGGAAAGTCCTGTCCTGCTAGTCATTTCACCCAGTCTGCTTCCCTAGTGAAATGATTTAAATGATTCGGGTTCAAAGATCCGGATCTTTTCAATGATCAGATTCAAATGATCCGAATCCTTAAAAATATCCAGACTTCCCATCACTAACCTGGAGCGGCTGCTTTGAGAGCTGCATAACGCAGCTCAATCTGACGTCCAACTTCAACACCACCATGTGTTGCGTTAGGGGCACGTTATGCGACCTTAAGGTCCCCTAAAACGCAACGTCTTGGTGTGAAAGTAGCCTAAAGATGATGGTCAGGGCTAAAACGCCGCATTACTGCGGCAGAACGAGGGTTTTATCACCCCCAAATCCCCTGGGCTAAAACCGGGAAGCGCTTCCTGGTAGAGGCAGAGCTACAGCCCCTACTTACGTCAAACCCCGCTGATCACCGCCTCTCCCCGCCCCTCTTAGTCTTCTTTCAGAGGCGGCGATCAGTGGTGGATTGACGTGAATAGAGGCAGAGCTACAGCGCTAAGCTCTGCCTCCCCGGGCAGCAAAATCCACAACTTTGAAAGTTGTGAATTTTTGCCCCTGGATTTGAGGGGTATAAAGCCCTCATTCTGACATGGGAATGCAGCATTTTAGCACTGACCATCAACCTTTAACCTCCTTGCTGGTCCAATTCCCGTCGGCAAGGAAGCAGCGCAGCACTTTTTAAAAAAAAAATTTTTTCAAATCATGTAGCAAGCCCAGGGCTCGCTACATGATAGCCGCTGAGCGGCGGCATCCCCCCACCCACTCCGATCGCCTCCGGCGAGGAGAGTAAGCAGGAAATCCCGTTCATAACGGGATTTCCTGCAGGGCTTCCCCGGTCGCCATGGAGACGGGGCGGGATGACGTCACCGACGTCATGGACGTCGGGACGTCAGAGGGAATCCCGATCCACCCCTCAGCGCTGCCTGGCACTGATTGGCCAGGCTGCGCAGGGGTCTGGGAGGGGGGGGCGGCTCGGCGCGGTGGGTAGCAGCGAATCGGCGGGTAGCAGCGGCGATCGCGTACCACACGCAGCTAGCAAAGTGCTAGCTGCGTGTAGGAAAAAATAATTATACAAATCGGCCCAGCTGGGCCTGAGAAATCCTCCTGCGCAGGTTACCCCGAGCTGAGCTCGGGATAACCGGCAAGGAGGTTAAAGAGGAACTCCAGTGAAAATAATGTAATAAAAAAAGTGCTTCCTTTTTTAAAATAATTATGTATAAATGATTGTCAGTGTTTGCCCATTGTAAAATCTTTTAAATCCCTGATTTACATTGACATTTATTACATGGTGACATTTTTACTGCTGGTAGGTGATGTAGCTGCTGCTTACTTTTCTAGCAGTTGGAAACAGCTGTAAACAGTTCTCCCACAATGCAACAAGGTTCACAGACAGGAAACTGCCAGGAGTACCACGGTCCTCAAAGTTTCTTGTGTGAGGGGTTTCACCACAATATCAGTCATACAGCGCCCCCTGATGGTCTGTTTGTGAAAAGGAATAGATTTCTCATGTAAAAGGGGGTATCAGCTACTAATTGGGATAAAGTTCAATTCTTGGTCGGAGTTTCTCTTCAAGCTAAATAACCGGTAAAAACTAGTCTTTAAAATGGCTTCAGAGTCTCTTTAAGTAGTCTTTGACGTGGCCTACACATTGCATGCTGCAGTCCCCATGCCCTGAGGTATCTTATGGAAGGTACCTGCCTGTGATAGACAGTCCTAAAACCCATGTTTGTGCATCTCCTCCTGGTTAGCCTCTAAGTTTCTGAATGCAGTCTATACAAAAAGTGATGATCAAAAAATTTACGTAATCGTAATTTTGCACCGTATATGCAAAATATATTTGGATTACTTTTTGCTAAACCCATGTGGTCACCCTAGTCAAGGATGGATGGAGAAGTGTGTTTTGCTCGAGCCATTGATTCAGTCTTATGAATTAATTTGCGCTTTTTTAAAAATGTGTGAGGACCTCAACCTCCGAGGACTGGATGGAGAAATCCACTAGATGTGATGTAACTTGGGCAAATCGCAGCCTTCATATGATAGATCAGTTTATAACCAGCAAACAACTCCATAAGCAAGTTTCTATGATCAGGTAGAACAGTCATTAAACCCTCATTGTTGGCGATGGCTGTGAGCCGCGGATAGGCAGCTGTGTGTCTGGCGCGCTGAGATGCTGCCGAATGATTGACACGGATCTAATTCCCCTCTGTGCTCTGTTTAGAGAGAAGCTGTTGAGAAGCATTATGTGGTGTGATGGGAAATGCGGCGGCGATTGACCCGCAGGACTTATTTTCACAGGCCGGATGCTCAGAACCTTCAGACAGACGCATCAAATAGCCAAGCAAAGCTCGCGCTCCTCTCCTGTCAGACATAATGACCCGAAGAGCATTGTCTAATATGAAATCCCCAACAGGGGGACGGGAGGACATGGCTGCTTCTCCGACATCATGGTGTCCTGTGCAGTATTAACGAGCGCTTGCCTGGGATTTATTAAAGTGTAACGGCTATTAAGCTTTACCAGAAATGCGCAAAAAAATAAAGGCTTTGAAGTAAAAAGAACTCAGATCTGCTGATAGCCGAAAATAAAATTGTCCGTTGCTTTGTGACTTTGTACACGACAGGAGGAGATTAGCTACAGAGAGGCTGAACAATGAAGGTTAAACGTTTTAAACTGAACATATAGCGCACATTGTGCAGTGTGCGACAATGGGAAATACGCCCGTCTATGTGTTGTGTGTTTGAATGCGATGAATAAATACAGGGCCGGTTCCATCCTCAGTGGGCCCTGGGGAAACTTTTCAGAAGTGGCATCAGGTGCCCCCTAGTTCCTGGGCCCCTTCCTCCCCCCCCCCTCCCCCCCTTCTTGTGTGCATGAAGTAGAGAAGTAGAGGCGTGAGTAGAAAATTGGCGCCGGGTGAAGCAGATAGAAGTCGAAATGGTAAATACCTTTGTGAATTAGGTGCCAAATGAAAACGAAAAAATATTTACAGTGTTAGAGACTCTGTAACAAAATTTTCAGCCTTATTTCTTCTATCCTATAAGTTCCTCTGTTATATGATCTAATCTTCTCTCTTCTGTCGGCTCTGGCTGAGGCTGGAATGTGTGGAATGTGCTGCACTGCTTGTCATTGGCAGAAGCTATACACACCCTCTCCAAGCTCTGTATGAGTCAGAGACTGAGTTCCTCTCAGCCCATCACACTGTAGTTAGAAGCCATGTCTTTTGTTTGTAAACACTGCCTAAAAATGGCAATTACAAGCCAGAATTGCAGCAGGGAGTGGCAGAAACAGCACAGAGGGGCCCAGGAGAACATAATAAATAGAATAAATAGAATGGTATGCTTTTTACTGTAAGAATTTTAGAGTACAGATTCTCTTTAATGATGATCGTAAGGGCCCGTTTCCACTAGGGCGAATTCGCATGCGTGGCCTGCATGCGAATTCGCATAGGCAATGAAAGTGGATGGGACTGTTTCCACTTGTCATTGTTTTCGTGCGTTTTTCTGTGCAGGATTTTTCTGCACGGTAGGGCCTGCAGAATTCGCCTGCGTGAGGAATGCAGGCGAATCGCAGCCCATGTATTTAATAGGGAAAACGCACGTGCGTTTTTGAAAAGTAATACAAATTGAGTCAGGCAGTGACATGGTTAAATTCGCATAGACCCTGCCTATGCGAATTCGCGGCAAAAAACGCACGCGGAATCGCATCCGCATGCGATTTCGCCAGCGGTGGAATCCCAGGGATTCGCACCGCACTAGTGGAAACGAGCCCTAAGACATTGGTAAATGTTACCGATATTTTACTACAACTAAACCTAACCCTACTCTCACATAGAACCCACACCCTTCAATGCTTAACCCTAAAACCTCCCTTCCTGATGCCTAACCCTAAACTAAACACCAGCCCCCCCCTTCCTGACACCTATCCCTAAAACCTCCCCTTCCTAATGCCTAACCTTAAAGGAGAACTGTAGTGAAAGGTACATGGAGGCAGCCATATTGATTTCCTTTTAAGCAATACCAGTTGCCTGGCAGCCCTGCTGAGCTATTTACCTGCAAAAGTGTGATTCACACCAGAAACAAGCATGCAGCTTGCCTTGTCAGATCTGACAAAAATGGCAGAAACACCTGATCTGCTGCATGCTTGTTCAGGGTCTAGGGCTAAAAGTATTAGAGGCAGAGGATCAGCAGGCTAGCCAGGCAACTGATATTGCTTAAAAGGAAATAAACATGGCAGCCTCCATATACCTCTCACTACAGTTCTCCTTTAATACACCCCTTCCTAACCTTATCTTTTTGAACTTTACAGTTTTTAAAATTCTAATTTTTAAAAATTAAAAATTTGTAATATACATTTTTTCCCAAAAACGTCACTCTTTCTAATGTTTAAAACCCCCTTTCCTGACGCCTAACTCTACCCCCCCCCCCCTGCCCCCTTCCTGACTCTTAACCCTAAAAACTAAGTAGAGGTAGGAAAAGTGATGCACACCATAGAATGTGGCCCATATAGTATAGGCTCAGACCATTGGTAACTGGATAACCACTAGATCAGAAGAGTAAATAGTCATCACTTTAATCAAAATATACTGTCTTGCTGCATATTACTACAATATTCCAAAGTTCCAAAGTTTCGAAACAATGATGTCTCTTTCTCAAGGGCAATAATGCCAAAGCAAATGTGCAGTCCTAGAGAGGAAGCTTGTTGTGCACACAGACACCCGTGTGTGCAAAAAAGGCTTTCTCTCCAAAGTGCACATTTCAAAAACGACAATGTTGTAATTTTCAAAAACCTATGTGATTGCTCAAATTTCTCCTTTCGGTGTTCAATAGCCGATATTTGCATTAGTACCTATGGCGGCTCCCAAATTGTCCATTAACTGCGGGCAACCAAATTTCCTGTATTGGGTGTTCTTCTGGGCCCCAAAACCAGCTAGTGTACCCTTCCAGGTTTATGTTAAGGTGCATACACACATCAGACTATAGTCTTTGGAAACTGAAAGATCACAGACCAATCTTACCACCCTTCATGTAGTATGAATAAACATACCAGGGGCGTAGCAATGGAGGTCGCAGAGGTCGCATTCGCGACGGGGCCCGCCGACCTGAAGCCTTGAGGGGGGGCCCGGCCGCGGGCCCCCCCTCCCTGTTTGCATAAAATAATGTTTTTGCGAGGACGAGGATTGCAGCGCGCAGGGGCGTTGTTAGGCCTGAAGATCCGAAGCACGTGCTACGGACCCTCCTCACTGTGCCACGAACCTCAAGCCACATGATGCGCTGAGCAGAAGCGGTGTCCCGGGCCGTCAGCATCTGTTATTATGGCAGCCGCTTTCTGCTCCTCATGCAGCGTCTGTTGTTGCTATGGCAGCCGCTCTCTAGTCCTCCCCATGTATCGCAGTGGCCAGGTAGCTTGTAGTAACAAGCCGCTCTGCCCCTTCTCCCTGTCGCCTGCTGCTCTGATGCTACAGCTGTAGCTCCGCCCCCAGAAGTGTTTGAATGGAGCCCGGGCTGATGGGGAGCAGGAAGGGAGAGTAGACTCTGCTGAGCCAGGCAGGCAGCCCACAGCCCAGGAAGGCAGCACATCGGGACACGGAGGATGCAGGGGCAGGTCAAATGACAGGGAGGAGGATGCCACTGTCAGCCTGAAGAAAGGATCCATTTTCACTGCAGCAGGTAGATTGTCTACTGAAATATTGCAGATGCACCTGTTATTGTGACATGTCAGCCTCAGTCTAGAGATGTAGCAAAGTCTGGTCTGTACTGTGCAGTGCTCATTGTGTTATCTAATGTTCTCTGTTATCATGCCACTTGAGACTGAGTTGGAGATTCACGGAAGTCTGTCTGGGAGAGGCTGACACTACAGTGCTGTAAACTGACAGTCATACCCTGCTGAATAATGCAAATGCTGTTGGATTGAATCACTGGAGAAATCTGATCTGGGAAATTCCTCTACAGGGCACAAACAGGTTGCACTACTTAAAGAGAACCCGAGGTGGCTTTGTATAACGTTAGTGGGGCACAGAGGCTGGTTGGGCACACTAACACCAGCCTCTGTTGCCCCATGGTGTGTGTCAAAGACTCCCCTGCTCGCCGCTATACCCCCGCAATGCTGGCGACACGCAGCGCGTCGCCAGCACAATGTTTACCCTAGCGCTGTCTGTCAGCGCCGCTCCCCCGCCTCCTCCGCATCGCCGCTACCCGCCCTCGTCCCTTCCCTCCCGCTGATTGGAGGGAAGGGACGAGGGCGGGTAGCGGCGATGCGGAGGAGGCGGGGGAGCGGCGCTGACAGACAGCGCTAGGGTAAACATTGTGCTGGCGACGCACTGCGGGGAGGATAGCGGCGAGCAGGGGGGTCTTTGACACACACGATGGGGCAACAGAGGCTGGTGTTAGTGTGCCCAACCAGCCTCTGTGCCCCACTAACGTTATACAAAGCCACCTCGGGTTCTCTTTAAATACCCACAATAAAGAACATTATTTTCAGATTTGTTTGCCTCATTTGCACAGATTTCTCACCAGCTAATTGTGTGTGTGTGTGTGTGTGTGTGTGTGTGTGTGTGTGTGTGTGTGTGTGTGTGTGTGTGTGTGTGTGTGTGTGTGTGTGTGTGTGTGTGTGTGTGTGTGTGTGTGTGTGTGTGTGTGTGCATGCGTGCCCTGTCCTCTGTGCCTGTAATGACAGTAAACTAGCTGCAGTGCTTGCTGACCTCTCCTACCTCCAGTATGTACAGTATAAGCTGTTCTGTGCCTGTACTGATAGTAAACTAGCTACAGTGTGTGCTGATCCCTGCTGCCCCCAGTATGTACAGTATAAGCTGTTACTCTGGGCCTGTACTGATAATAAACTATCTGCAGTGTGTGCTGATCTCTGCTGCCTCCAGTATGTACAGAAGAAGCTGTTACTCTGTGTCTGTATTGATGGTAAACTAGCTGCAGCATGTACTGATTTCTTCTGTCTCCAGTATGTACAGTATAAGGTATTACTCTTTGTCTGTATTGATAGTAAACTAGCTGCAGCATGTGCTGATCTCTGCTACCGCCAGTATGTACAGTAGAACTTATGTATGTATCAGGGTGTGTGTGTACAATGTGTGTGTGTGTGTGTGTACAATGTATGTGTGTGTGTGCGTGCGTGTATCAAAGTGGGTTACTAGTAAATTGGCGTGTGTGTATCAAAGTAGGTTGCTAGTAAATTGGCGTGTGTGTTCATAGGGGGGGGCAAGGGGTGGCGGGGGGGCCCTCATACAGATTCCGCATCGGGGCCCAGAGGTTTGTAGCTACGCCACTGAAACATACATATATCCAGGCACATCGCCTCTAGTTAGGACATTAAATAAATTATTAGGGAAAGGGAGGTGCTGAAGGGGGTGTGGCTAGAAAACAGCAAAAATCTATTAACCCTTCGCACACTCACATGCAAATGTTCACACAATTGCATTCACAGATTCACTCATCCAGGCACAACTGTTATCCCTACAGCTAAATTAAAAGCCAGGGTTTTAGTTCACAGAAGAATGCATTCTTATGCTTAATCACCTATACTGCGCAGAAGTACCCAGGTAAACATAGGTGTCCTAACTCTGGCCCTGTAACATGCATAGTGCAGACATGCAAACACATTCATTGCATCAAACCTATCAATGGATTAGGAGCACACATCCTAACTTCCTCTCCTGGGAAAGACAGTGCATCTTACCAATCGCACAAGGGAGTTAATGTTATGTGTCCATGTGCACAATGCGCATACACCAGCATAAGCTGTCTGCATGCTGACAAACATACAGGGGAAGGGGGAGTGCACCGAATTGGACCCTAGCCACAGGGGTCAATGATAAGAATAAACATACATATATCCAGGCACATCGCCTCTAGTTGATTAAGCATAAGAATGCATTCTTCTGTGAACTAAAACCCTGGCTTTTAATTTAGCTGTAGGGATAACAGTTGTGCCTGGATGAGTGAATCTGTGAATGCAATTGTGTGAACATTTGCATGTGAGTGTGCGAAGGGTTAATAGATTTTTGCTGTTTTCTAGCCACACCCCCTTCAGCACCTCCCTTTCCCTAATAATTTATTTAATGTCCTAACTAGAGGCGATGTGCCTGGATATATGTATGTTTATTCTTATCATTGACCCCTGTGGCTAGGGTCCAATTCGGTGCACTCCCCCTTCCCCTGTATGTTTGTCAGCATGCAGACAGCTTATGCTGGTGTATGCGCATTGTGCACATGGACACATAACATTAACTCCCTTGTGCGATTGGTAAGATGCACTGTCTTTCCCAGGAGAGGAAGTTAGGATGTGTGCTCCTAATCCATTGATAGGTTTGATGCAATGAATGTGTTTGCATGTCTGCACTATGCATGTTACAGGGCCAGAGTTAGGACACCTATGTTTACTTGGGTACTTCTGCGCAGTATAGGTGATTAAGCATAAGAATGCATTCTTCTGTGAACTAAAACCCTGGCTTTTAATTTAGCTGTAGGGATAACAGTTGTGCCTGGATGAGTGAATCTGTGAATGCAATTGTGTGAACATTTGCATGTGAGTGTGCGAAGGGTTAATAGATTTTTTCATGTAGTATGAGAGCCATACTCTACACAGTCTTTTCTATGGAGCTGAACTCCACATCAGAAAAAAAATCTTTGCAAGATGCTGCACACACAGATGCTGTACAGACACAAAAGATCAGTATCTGCAAAAGATCTGTTCCTACCAAAAATCCATTCCTGCAAAATGCAATGATAGTCTATGAGATCTGCAGATCATCATACACACATGATTTAACTGACATTCATCTGCAGATCAGATCCACCAGGATGGATTTTCAGATCTGCGGATGATTGCTTGATCTGCAGATGAATCTCAGTTAAATCATGTGTGTATGATGATCTGCAGATCTTATAGACTATCATTGCAATTTGCAGGAATGGATTTTTGGCAGGAACAGATCTTTTGCAGATACTGATCTTTTGTGTCTGTACAGCATCTGTGTGTGCAGCATCTTGCAAAGATTTCTATCTGATGGGGAGTTCAGCTCCATAGAAAAGACTGTGTAGAGTATGGCTCTCATACTACATGAAGGGTGGTAAGATTGGTCTGTGGTCTTTCATTTTCCAAAGACTATAGTCTGATGTGTGTATGCACCTTTAGAGCTAGAGGACACAAGGGTCTCCTGGGAAGAACGAAGGTTCTGAGCAGTATGGTATCTGGAGATTAATTAGGACATGTGGACAGTGGCTGGATAGTGTACTGGTTAAGGGCGCTGCCTTTGACATGGGAGACCAGGGTTCGAATCCTGGCTACGTCAAGTACCTATTCAGTAAGGGGTTCAAGGCAAGACTCCCTAACACTGCAGGGTGGCCTCTTGAGCGCGTTCCTGTGGCTGCAGCTCTTGAGCGCTTTGAGTCCGACAGGAGAAAAGCGCTATACAAATGTTTAGATTATTATTATTGGATTATGTGTGGAGGTGACAACTTATAGAGCTTTGTATGGTAGTGTGAGGAACTTAAAGGGAACCTCCAAAGATTTTTAGGCAGACTTTAAAGCAAAACTGAGAAAAAGGAAGTCTTGCACTTTAAGTTTCTAAAATAATTTCCTTGAAATCCCAAATGGAAACAAAGGCGTCCCTCAGATTGAGCTCTCTCCAGCGTTTGATGTCCGCGTCTTCAGTTAGATGTTAAATTATTTCCTACATTTTTTTTTCCCTCACCCCACCTTCTTTACTGACACATGACATTAACTAATGACCCGCAGTGTTGGTCCGAGGTGCTTGTCGCCATTCATCAAATTCTTCGGACAGTAAAACTAGGTCACCGGATTCCGGCCAGATTTATTGACAACACAAAAAACCCTGGACGCCAATTATTTTTACTTGATTGATATATTTGGCGCAGGATTTTCTCAACACTCTTTATCCCGACATCCGGGAGATCTTGATAAATGATTTGAAATAATCCTAATAGTTTTTCCCTCCTGCAACTTATTCATTACTCCGCTGGCTTAAACCGACCAAATAATTCGTTATTTTCACATTGCTCCTCTACTAAGAGAGTCGACTGAAACGTGTAACGTTTGCAAATGGAAAATGATTATTACCCGGTCAGAAATCGTATTTGTGCCAAAGTCTGTCATTAAAGGAAGTTCCTAAAAAAGGCCCCTATGGGAGGGCTGTATTGATGAGCGTAATGACCTAATTACGATTACGCAAAATTTCACATAATTTTAAAATTACAGCAATGATTGGAAATTCGTAATTTCGCCGAATTATGCAAAATGTTGTGTTTGTGTGAAATTTTGTAATTCCGATCGTTTTCCGTAATTACGATTGTTTCCGTAATGGAAACAAATCGTAATTTTGTGTTTAACATCTAAATTCATCCATTTGCATCTTCCTACCCACGGGAACGTACGATGACACACAATGGGCGCAAGCAAGATTGCGGTACTTTTTGTGGAAGTCCCTGGGGATTTTTAAGTGTACCATAGAGGGGGGAATATAAAGAAAATATACATACGAGGGGTTTCCCCCAGCCCCCTCCAGCCTGGATGCTCCAACAACTTGCTCTTCTGCCTCTTCGCCCGCAACTAGCCCCAGAAAATCCTCCAGTCGGGGCCAGTCAGCGCATGCGCTGTCCTGCCAGGTGCACTCCCCTGTCTCGCTTCTGATAACGGGAGTGTTCTGCCCCTGCGCAGTAGTACTGTACAGATGCAGATATCTTCCGGTGATGTGAACACAGGGGGAGCGTGTGGCCGGGCTGTGCATGCCATGCGCAGTTGGCCCCTGGAGGATTTACCAGGGCCAATTGCAGGCGAACAGAGAGGCAGAAGAAGACGGCAAGGGAGCACTCAGGCCGGAGAGGGCTGGAGGAAGCTCCAGATATGTATATTTTCTTAATAATCCCCCTTGTCAGATTTGTCATGGACATCACATGATCTGCATGCTTGTTTAGGGTCTCTGACTTAAAGTATTAGAGACAGAGAGCAGAAGAGGCCCAGGTCCTGGAACATTTGTGCAGACAGCACCCATGGGTTATAAAATACTCTGACAAGGGGGGTAATGTGGTCAGTATGACCACTTCCTCATACTGGGATATGTGCATGGATATTCTGAACAACAGGAAGTGCTATGTCAGGGTCTCCCTGTCTAGGGTCACACGGTGCCAGAGTGAACTGTTCTCGATTATTGACAGTGCAATTGAACGTGATGTTATAGATCATGACATTAGAGACTTCTTGAAGGTTGTGTATCCAATCAACCCCAACTTTTTATGCTCTTCCAAAGGTCCATAAAAACCTAAATCAACCACCGGGGCGACCAATTGTTTCGGGAAGAGGATCGTTAACTGAAAAAAATAAGTATTTACATAGATCGGTATCTACAGCCTCATGTTAAGTCCCTTCTGTCATACACGTGGGATACTTCCCATTTGCTGAGTATGCTTGAGGATATACAGGTACCAGCTGGCAAAATTCTTGTGGCTCTCAATGTGGAGGCCCTGTACTCCAGCATTCCACACAATCTTTTTGTGTTCGAAGGTTCCCACTACCTCCAGGTGCAGGGCGCTGCTATGGGGACTATATGTGCCCCTTCCTATGCCAATTTGTACCTGTGGGGGAGTGGGTACAAAATAATTTTTTCAAGTTCTAGTCTTTCTATGTACCTGTGCCACATTCTCGCATGGCACAGGTACATAGATGACATCCTCATTTTGTGGTCGGAGAAAGTGGATGAACTCTTGAAATTTATTGAACTACTCAACAACAATGGCCATAATTTACATCTTACCTTACAATGGGATATGCAGACACTGCAATTTTTGGATGTGAGTATTAGTATTGATGAACAGGAATGTGTATATATACAACCCTGTATCATAAAGAGACTTTAACAGATTCCCTTTTACGGGAGGATAGTTTTCATCTAAACCACACAATTCAGGGTATCCCGACGGGTCAGTACCTGCGGATAAAACGCAACTGCTCACGGGATGAGGACTTTCACGAGGAGGCCAATGATCTTAGGAGGACGTTCCAGGCACAGGGATATTGACAAAGACTTATGGGCTTACTTTGTGTTAGTAACGGCAGCAGCATACAGTAGCAGTTTTAAATGTTTGTCTGCTATTGCCGGATTAATCCACATGCATCCTGGCTGCTCTGTTATGAACTGTACTGCTGTTGCTTGGCTTGGTTCACAAGGCACTACAATTACAAGTGTGGAACTATACTCCTTATGTCCTGCCTTGTATAACTGGGAACTGCCCATTATCTTTGATTTTTGTGGACCATCAATTGCTGCATCCACTTATAAAGGACCTGTGATTAAGTGCACCAATTGCTTGATTTGGATAGGAACTGAACTGTTGCACTATATGCGTGAACTGGCCAGCAGTTGGGCTGGTACTGCCTCTCGAGGCTACTCTTGATTGGGCCGGTACTGCCTCTCGAGGCTACTCTTGATTGGGCCGGTACTGCCTCTCGAGGCTACTCTTGATTGGGCCGGTACTGCCTCTCGAGGCTACTCTTGATTGGGCCGGTACTGCCTCTCGAGGCTACTCTTGATTGGGCTGGTACTGCCTCTCGCGGCTACTCTTGATTGGGCTGGTACTGCCTCTCGCAGCTACTCTTGATTGGGCCGGTACTGCCTCTCGAGGCTACTCTTGATTGGGCCGGTACTGCCTCTCGAGGCTACTCTTGATTGGGCTGGTACTGCCTCTCGAGGCTACTGTTGATTGGGCCGGTACTGCCTCTCGAGGCTACTCTTGATTGGGCCGGTACTGCCTCTCGAGGCTACTGTTGATTGGGCCGGTACTGCCTCTCGAGGCTACTCTTGATTGGGCTGGTACTGCCTCTCGCATGCTACTCTTGATTGGGCCGGTACTGCCTCTCGAGGCTACTCTTGATTGGGCCGGTACTGCCTCTCGAGGCTACTCTTGATTAGGCTGGTACTGCCTCTCGAGGCTACTCTTGATTGGGCTGGTACTGCCTCTCGAGGCTACTGTTGATTGGGCTGGTACTGCCTCTCGAGGCTACTCTTGATTGGGCTGGTACTGCCTCTCGAGGCTACTCTTTTCTCAATTCAGCTAGTTCAATGGGAAAATATGGTGGCACCCAAACTTCAAAACTCCTGCTATCTATTGGGACATTAACTGGCAATGTTTCTCCGTGTCCAGGGGAACCCAGAAGGATATCTAACCTGTGCTACTCATACGCAGGGCCGAATCTGCCATAAGGCACATGCCTACAGGTGCCTGATGATGGAAAGGTGGCTCAATCCCCTCCCCAAGTGCCTTCCTCCTCTCTTACCTATGCAGAGTCCCGACTGGGCACCTCTAGCTACTTATTACTGAGGATAGCTCTGGCTACCTAATATTAAGGGATACCTGTAGCTACCTAGCTATTACAGGCAAGGGAATTGGGGGAGAAGTGACAGCTGGGACAGCCAGCACACGTGCGGTGCAGTTCAGCGAGTGTTTGTAGGTTCATGGAGGGTGAAGTCTAGGGTTCCCAGGACATGTGCGTATAGCATAGTACGGATACAGAAGCACCAAAAGGATAAAAGTATCTAAAAAGATTAAAACGTGAGGAGGCAGTGGTGAACTTAACTCCTCCAAGCAGACACAAAAATTGCCAATGTGTTTGTCAAATACAACAAGTTTATTTACATACTCCAGGGACAATGCGACGCGTTTTGCAGGTTTGATCCCGCTTCATCAGGCAATAACAATGGAGCAATAGCATATTTGGTCAGTAGCTTATGTGGTCAGTGGAAGAGCAAGGCACCTCTGTGCCTATATGTGCCTATAGGCTCCAGTGATGTAAATCTGGGCCTGCTCATATGAGTTAGTGTAACTCTTAGAAAACTGGCTGTAGGGCTGCTAGTAGGTAAATTAATCACCTTGAAAAAGCGTAAGAGCGCTGCGCAATCATAATTTCCCAAATAGCCGTTTATGGCATTAAATTCTACAGCCCGCCAACACAGTATTTTGCCAAATTAGGAGCGAATTGCTTTGGTCCCAGCTTTAACACCATCTTATGAACGCCACAGACCTTCAATCGAGCTTTGTACATTGCCGCCATATGGATGCCGAACGGCCTTAGCCGATAAACCCCATTTATGTGCCCCACAGACAGTCGCAATTTGGATAATTGGGTACAGCTGCGTTATTGTGATATTATACTGTAGGCTGGTTAAATCAACTAGTTGTGGTTGTTCGCTGCCTGGAAATGGTGATGTTTGTATGTTAATTGGCATTTAAAAATGTGTATTATTAGCTGGATCTTCTTCCGCCGCCGTGCTTATGCGTAAATTCCTCATCGGATGATCTTTTTATAAACTCATTCCTGTGTTTGCGAAGATTATCATCGGCATATCACGCTGTGTAAGGAGGGGCGTTCGGAGACTCTTCACATTTGGCCTCTGTCCCGATGTCTTCACGATTAGACTGAAAGGCCCATCTGTGATTAAAATCACATCAATTATTATTCCGTGTAATAGCAAATTAACAAAGCGGAGTTCTTCATCCGCTCTCACTGTTTACTGAACACCAAGCCAACGTGGATGAGGTTTGGCAGATATTTCCAGAGATAAAAAGTAGGAAGTCAAAAGAGGAAGCAAAATATTTTGTTTCACGTTCTTAGTTCGCACAATGGATGTTGGTTTACAGTTTAGTTTCTAGGACTATACAAGTATCTTCAGGGCGAAAAAAATAATTTTATTTCTTGCATTTTAACCGCTTATGGATTTCTGCTATGTACATCTGCACCGCTGTAAACTTCACTTGCGAATCAGGGGTGTAGATATACGCATCTGATTGTGCTTGTCGCCACTCGCGATCGTGCACGCACCCGTGCGGGTTCTCATCACTGTCCTGCTACTCAGTGATCGGTGAATGGGAACATCTGTTCCCAAAGCCAATCAAAGTGCCTGTAGTGAATGAAGGCCGACATCAGCAAAATGCCGGTATTCATAAACATAAAACGCATACACAGCACTTCCTGTGTGCTGCTTACAGTACACAGGAAAAAAGTGTGGGGAAGGGACATCTAGTAGTCAAAAAGTATCAAAAACAAACATATACTTTACCCTAGGGATTTTTTTGTATGTACTATATGTCATGAGGGTATATTACTGTTTTTGTATTTTTGCAAATAAGGGCTTGTAATTATTTATATAGTATAAAAAAACACTAAATGGAAAAAATACTCATATTTCCAAATAAAATATTACTATACATTGTACTAGGAACATCAGATAAAGTGTACCTGAGATGCGTGCATGAAAAAAGCTTGACTTGATAACGAAATGGCGCCGGTGGATAACGAAATCTGATAACGGTAAAACATTGTTGTCAAGCTTTAATGATAAATACCATTGTTAAAACAGACAGGAAATAATGAAAAGATATTAGTTTTTAAAAGCGATACGTAATTCAACAATACAGCTTAACCCAACCCTATTCTCACACAGAGCGTACGTTAAAAAGGGGCGCTGGGAAAAAAGGGTGCGGGGTTGTAAACGATAAGCATAGATAACGTTTAAAAATGTACTGTATTTCGGTTAAAATTAATGTTTTATAAAGTTATAAATCATTAAATAATGTGCATTAAATCGGCAATTGTAAAATCGTTAATCTTCCGTTTAAATAGTGAAACGTATAATAACGTTTAAAAAAGAAATTACTAAGTAACCCTCCCTGTACCTACCCCTAACCCCTAGACCCCCCTGTTAGTGCCTAAACCTAAGACCCCCCTGTTGGTGCCTAAACCGAAGACCCCCCTGTTGGTGCCTAAACCTAAGACCCCCCTGTTGGTGCCTAAACCGAAGACCCCCCTGTTGGTGCCTAAACCTAAGACCACCCTGTTGGTGCCTAAACCTAAGACCCTCCTTAGTGCTCACTGTATTGTGTGTAGAATAATGTTTTAAAAACAGTAAGGGATAAAATATATTACAATTTACATTACGTACTGATCGCTTTGTTTCGTGAAAAATAATGTTTTACAAACAGTAAGGGATAACATTTAAAATAATGTTTTATTGAAATAAGAAACGTAAATCATCACAAGCAGTTATAAAACATGAAAAATCTTCGGGTGCCGTTGGAAAACGTTATTATTCTCGGGCGCCCTTTTTTCCTGTTCAGCGCCCATTAAACGATAATTATTATAGGAGTGAATGGCGGCGCCCGATTTGTCCACTAGCCTCCTGCGCCCTTTTTTACTGTTACCCACACAGAACCCTCCCCTGGTGGTGCCTAAACCTAACCACTCCCCCTGGTGGTGCCTAACCCTAACCACTCCCCCTGGTGTTGCCTAACCCTAACCACTCCCTCTACAGAAACACCCTTTTACATATGGCAATAATATTTTTGATAATGTACATATAAACAAAATATGACAAAAATTATAACATTGCAAGCTTCTAAAACGATAACATACTTCAAAAACGATAGTGTTGTAATGTTATTAACAATATTTTTCACAGAGCCCTTTTTACAGCTTTTTTGCATTATTACCGATAATTGCATTAGAGTGTATGGCGGCGGCCTTTTTGTCCACCCTCAGCCAGTGCCCCTTTTTCCTGCTACCCCTGAGATGATTAAAAAGGAAAAATTCATACATACTTAAGGACTTCCTCCAGCCCCCTTCTGCCTGATCACTCCCTCAGTCATCCTCTGTTGTTTCATTCCTCTGCAGTTTCATTCCTCTGCAATCCTCCCGGTAACTTCTGCCAGCCGGCGCAGGTGCAGTATGCACAGCCGAGAGCACGTTGCGCAGTAGTACTGCGCATGTGCAGAACGCTCCTGGTGACGGTAATAGTGTGGCGGCCGGCGGGGCGCGACACCCTAAGTTACCCGGAAGCCAGTGGAGGGATTGAAGGAGGGAAGCCGCCGTGGTGAAGCGATGGGAGGAGTGGATAATTCTGGCTGCCACATTCATGACGGCTACCATATTTATTTCCTCTTACTACCAGTTGCCTGGCGTCCTGCTGATCTTACATTCAGCAATAGTATCTGAATCGCTCACCTGAAACGAGCATGCCGAAAATCCAGTCAAACTTAGGTCAGACATCTTCATCATGCTTGTTCAGAGTCTATGGCTAACCTCAAAAGGGGATACATGAATTATTTTTTTTAAGTAAACAATGGGTCTTATCTGTTTGTCATAAATCAGCTAACATCCTCTCAATACCCTTTTTCGATGCTTTGTTTCAATTAAGGTATCGTAATGACATGTATTTAGGTTTCCCAAAAATCCATGTATCCCCTTTTGATGTTAAATGTATATAGCTTTCTGTTCTAACCTCTTGTAAGCATACAAGATTTGCGTCTGATGAAGGCGCACTGTAGATGAAAGTTTACTCTTATATTTGTATAAGTTCGCCAATAAATGGTATCATCCTGATTAAAAACGTCTTGTTTTTACTGATGGCTGACATTGTACAACACTCTACTGCTACGGGTCCTGACCAAACTAAGCTTCTCACATTTTTTTGCTTTTTACAGTATATTTCTTGAAGACATTTTCTTTCTTTTGAACTAATCTACTATATCTTTAATGGCTGTGTTTAACTTTGATACATAGAGGCTGCTGGATATTCATCTTTGGCTGATGAGGGCTAATGAGGCTGAAACGTTTGCCTGACAGTTGTTGGATGAATGGAATTGCTCTATTGCGTCCCTTAAATGAGGAAGAAGCCTCTTATTTATAACATTTGTCGTAGAATCATGTTATGTTCTTATTAGAAGAGATACAAAATATTCCTATACTTTTTCCCTTGCACTTGACTCAAATCAGAAGAATCAATCAGAAACACCACACCGATACCATGAAGGGACTCCAATGATAACATTTAAGTGCTTTTCTCCCGTAGGACCAAAAGCACATAAGCTTGTCTCAGATCAGTGATGTGTAACTACGGGAAAAGTTATGTGATCATAAATGCCAGACCAAACAGGTCACTTTTCAGTTTTGATTTAAATGTGTCCAGGGTTGGAGCTGTCTTGGATAAGTTTGGCACAGGGTAGGGGTAGCATGACAGAAAGCTCTGCCTCCAAAGATTTTTAGCTGGGCTCTGGGAGGGGTCAAGTTATATTGGATCTTTTTGATCTGAGGTTGTGGGTGGTGTGGCGCAGTTGCGATAATGCCTTCAGGTATCTGCAGCTTAGGTTGTGTAGGGATTTGAATGTTAGCATGCCAATTTGGAAAAGGATTGTCCATTTTATGGGTAGCCAGTGTAGTGAGCAAAATGATTGGTGTTATTTATTTATTTATATAGCGCCAACATATTCCGCAGCGCTTTACAAAGCACAGTAAGACCACACGGGGAACATGGGTACAACCAAAAAATGTACAGCAGAGTCTCGAGCAGCAAAAATATTGCAACAAAAACAGTAAACATTAGGAGGATGACCCTGCCCTTGCAAGCTTACAGTCTAAAGGACTTATGGCAATGGCAGGATTGGCTTGGTAACAGTCTTGTGGCAGCATTCTGTGCTAGCTGCAGGCGTTGTAGGTCTTTATTTGGGAGCCCTACATAGAGGGCATTGCAGTAGTCCAGCCATGATGTGATGAAGGCGTGAACTACGGCTGGAAGATCCTCTAAAGGAAGGAGGTGCTGAATTTTTTGCAATATTCCTTGGGTGAGAGAAGGAATGTTTAACAATAGCTGAAATTTGATACCTGAAGTCTCCATTGGCTGCTGTAACATTTAGTTAGAAGTCTTCTGCATTCTGATGGGCTTTTCTTCTCATCACAATTGTAAGGGGAAGTCTGGTCTGTGTGACCGTAGCATTTCTGTCAGCCAGAGCCAGTCTGGCAATTCTTGTGAGCTTTCTCGTAATCTAGGTGTCAAAGAGAAACCGTAAGCAAGGAAAATAACCGTAACGACAATAGATCAGGGGGTCTGTATGGCATGATATTGTGGTGAAACCCCTCCCACAGTGTGATGTCAGGACCATGGGTCCTAACTTTACACCGTGGGAGCCTTGTTGCATTGTGGGAAATAACTGTTTCCAACTGCCAAAAAAGCTGCATCTCCTTCCACTGACATCACCTGCCAGCAGTAAAAATGTCACCATGTGATAAATGTCAGAATGTAAATCAGGGAGAGGAAAGATTTTACAATGGGCAAACACTGACTAAATCATTTAAACATAATAATTATTGTAAAAATTAAGCACTTTTGTTCATTCCGTTATTTTTACTGGAGTTTTCTCTTTAAGTCCGCAGAACTGACGCTGTTTGTATGCCTTACATTTTTCCCACCGTTCTGAGTACATTTGTAAGACTGCTATTGGTGTGACGATCCCAGGAGATCCATAGTTACAGGAATGTCCAGCCCACTCTGCACAAATAATGATGGCACAATCAGGGTTGCTCGTAAACTACGCCAGCGTGAATCTACGCGAAGTTTAAGAACTACACGTATACATTTCCGCGTAGCCGTAGTCCCGCAATGCGTAGCATCGTCCGCTACGTGTAGTTGACGTATGTATTGCGAAGTCAACTACGCGTGCGGTAACTGCATTTATATGGGTCATTGAGCATGCGCAGAAATTGTATTGCCCTTTATACGCATACAATTCCGCATTGTGTGTTGGAATGTATGCTTATATTAGTTTGTGTATGCGCATAGTTAGCAGATTATTGCGGAAATATTTCCGCATAAAGGCATAAGCGCAGGGTCGGACTGGGACACTAAGGGCCCACCAAGGAAGTTTCAGCCCCCCCCCCCCATTTTGGGCTCACATACACATGTACTCTATACATTTTGCATGAGTTTATGGTAGGGAAAAGATTGTGAGCCCTTCTGAGGACAGCCTCCAATAGGGATATGTCCACATGCCGCAGCGAAAGTAAATGGGTGTCGCCACGCACTGGAACATCGACGTCGTCACGATGAGTCATGGGCAGACTTAAAAAAAACCCAAACACAACATAAGTAGCGGTGTTATTCACAGAGATTAGGTCCGGCCAGATACATTTTAGATAAAATATTCAAGTAGTTAAATGCCTCATGATAATTCATCAAGTAGTCAAATCGCAGCAGATTTTTCCGACAAAATGCAATCAGGTTGGCGGCAGATACCCCCACAACATGCATTCAGGTTGGCGGCAGATACCCCCACAACATGCAATCAGGTTGGCGGCAGATACCCCCACAACATGCAATCAGGTTGGCGGCAGATACCCCCACAAAATGCAATCAGATTGGCGGCAGATACCCCCCAAAATGCAATCAGGTTGGTGGCAGATACCCCCCCCCCAAAAGTAGGCAGCAGTGACCAGAAAATCGTAATGCGGGCAGCAGACACCTGAAAATCGCAATGTGGGCAGCAGTGACCAGAAAATCGTAATATGGGCAGCAGTCACCAGAAAATCGTAATGTGGGCAGCAGACACCTGAAAATCGTAATGTGGGCAGCAGACACCTGAAAATCGTAATGTGGGCAGCAGACACCTGAAAATTGTAATGTGGGCAGCAGACACCTGAAAATCGCAATGTGGGCAGCAGACACCTGAAAATCGTAATGTGGGCAGCAGACACCTGAAAATCGTAATGTGGGCAGCAGACACCTGAAAATCGTAATGTGGGCAGCAGACACCTGAAAATCGTAATGTGGGCAGCAGACACCTGAAAATCGTAATGTGGGCAGCAGACACCTGAAAATCGTAATGTGGGCAGCAGACACCTGAAAATCGCAATGTGGGCAGCAGACACCTGAAAATCGTAATGTGGGCAGCAGACAGCTGAAAATCGTAATGTGGGCAGCAGTCACCAGACAATCGTAATGTGGGCAGCAGTGACCAGAAAATCCTAATATGGCAGCAGACACCTGAAAATCGTAATGAGGGCCGCAGACACCTGAAAATCGTAATGTGGGCAGCAGACACCTGAAAATCGTAATGTGGGCAGCAGACACCTGAAAATCGTAATGTGGGCAGCAGACACCTGAAAATCGTAATGTGGGCAGCAGACACCTGAAAATCGTAATGTGGGCAGCAGACACCTGAAAATCGTAATGTGGGCAGCAGACACCTGAAATCATAATGTGGGCAGCAGACACCTGAAAATCGTAATGTGGGCAGCAGACACCTAAAAATCGTAATGTGGGCAGCAGACACCTGAAAATCGTAATGTGGGCAGCAGACACCTGAAAATCGTAATGTGGGCAGCAGACACCTGAAAATCGTAACGTGGCCAGCAGTTACCAGAAAATCGTAATGTGGGCAGCAGACACCTGAAAATCGTAATGTGGGCAGCAGTCACCAGACAATCGTAATGTAGGCAGCAGTGACCAGAAAATCCTAATGTGGGCAGCAGACACCTGAAAATCGCAATGTGGGCAGCAGTGACCAGAAAATCCTAATGTGGGCAGCAGTCACCAGAAAATCGTAATGTGGGCAGCAGACACCTGAAAATCGTAATGTGGGCAGCAGACACCTGAAAATCGTAATGTGGGCAGCAGACACCTGAAAATCGTAATGTGGGCAGCAGACACCTGAAAATCGTAACGTGGCCAGCAGTTACCAGAAAATCGTAATGTGGGCAGCAGACACCTGAAAATCGTAATGTGGGCAGCAGTCACCAGACAATCGTAATGTAGGCAGCAGTGACCAGAAAATCCTAATGTGAGCAGCAGACACCTGAAAATCGCAATGTGGGCAGCAGTGATCAGAAAATCCTAATGTGGGCAGCAGTCACCAGAAAATCGTAATGTGGGCAGCAGACACCTGAAAATCGTAATGTGGGCAGCAGACACCTGAAAATCGTAATGTGGGCAGCAGACACCTGAAAATCGTAATGTGGGCAGCAGACACCTGAAAATCGTAACGTGGCCAGCAGTTACCAGAAAATCGTAATGTGGGCAGCAGACACCTGAAAATCGTAATGTGGGCAGCAGTCACCAGACAATCGTAATGTAGGCAGCAGTGACCAGAAAATCCTAATGTGGGCAGCAGACACCTGAAAATCGCAATGTGGGCAGCAGTGACCAGAAAATCCTAATGTGGGCAGCAGTCACCAGAAAATCGTAATGTGGGCAGCAGACACCTGAAAATCGTAATGTGGGCAGCAGACACCTGAAAATCGTAATGTGGGCAGCAGACACCTGAAAATCGTAATGTGGGCAGCAGACACCTGAAAATCGTAATGTGGGCAGCAGACACCTGAAAATCGTAATGTGGGCAGCAGACACCTGAAAATCGTAATGTGGCCAGCAGTTACCAGAAAATCACAATGTGGGCAGCAGGCACCAGAAAATCGCAATGTGGGCAGCAGGCACCAGAAAATCGCAATGTGGGCAGCAGACACCTGAAAATCGCAATGTGGGCAGCAGACACCTGAAAATCGTAATGTGGGCAGCAGACACCTGAAAATCGCAATGTGGGCAGCAGTGACCAGAAAATCACAATGTAAGCAGCAGGCACCAGAAAATCGCAATGTGGGCAGCAGGCACCTGAAAATCGTAATGTGGGCAGCAGACACCTGAAAATCGTAATGTGGGCAGCAGACACCTGAAAATCGTAATGTGGCCAGCAGTTACCAGAAAATCACAATGTGGGCAGCAGGCACCAGAAAATCGCAATGTGGGCAGCAGGCACCAGAAAATCGCAATGTGGGCAGCAGGCACCAGAAAATCGCAATGTGGGCAGCAGACACCTGAAAATCGTAATGTGGGCAGCAGACACCTGAAAATCGCAATGTGGGCAGCAGTGACCAGAAAATCACAATGTAAGCAGCAGGCACCAGAAAATCGCAATGTGGGCAGCAGGCACCAGAAAATCGCAATGTGGGCAGCAGACACCTAAAAATCATAATGTGGGCAGCAGACACCTGAAAATCGTAATGTGGGCAGCAGACACCTGAAAATCGCAATGTGGGCAGCAGACACCTGAAAATCGTAATGTGGGCAGCAGACACCTGAAAATCGTAATGTGGGCAGCAGACACCTGAAAATCGTAATGTGGGCAGCAGACACCTGAAAATCGTAATGTGGGCAGCAGACACCTGAAAATCGTAATGTGGGCAGCAGACACCTGAAAATCGTAATGTGGGCAGCAGTCACCAGACAATCGTAATGTGGGCAGGTTGGTGGCACCTAGGGGCCCCCCCTCCCTCACCTAGGGGCCCCCCCTCTAGAATTGCAGCCAGCGGCAGCACCGGGGAAGAATCACTTACCAGCATGACGGAGATCCGTAGCTCTGCGTGCCGCTGGCTGGTCTGGTCTCTGTTTCCTGAACTGACTGTCCAATCACGCTCTCGCAATACTTCCTGCGAGAGCGTGATTGGACAGTCAGTTCAGGAGACAGAGACAGACCAGCCAGCGGCACGCAGAGCTACGGATCTCCGTCATGCCGTTAAGTGATTCTTCCCCGGTGCTGCCGCTGGCTGCAATTCTGGAGGGGGGGGGAGCGCGGAAGGGGGGCCCCTAGGTGAGGGAGGGGGGGAGGCTTCCGCCCCTCCCCGCCGATCTGTGCACAATGTCCCCCCTTCCTGCGCTAAGCCCCCCTCCTTTTTAGCACTGGGGCCCCCAGGAGGCGGGACGGCTGGGGCCCACCGATGGGACCATCGGTGGTTCGGTGGGCCTGTCCGAGGCTGCATAAGCGGTCACATCAACTACGCTATGCAATACGTGAAGCTTGCGTATTTTAATGCGTAGTCTACGGTATGCTAACGTAGCGAAGTGGCTGATTTCGGAGCAGTAGATTGCAAAGCGTATTTGCGTAAAAATACATGTAGTTCCAACGTAGCGAAGTTGGCTGACTACGACCATCCCTGGGCACAATCAAATTCAAAGTTAAAGTGATCCTTAAGTCAAGTAAAAAAAAAATGATTTTTTTTTTACCGACTCCACAGGCCTGATTTGCATATCATTGCCATCTGCCTGTCATAATTATTATTAGCAGTGGAATAAACCAGCCATTGGTTATATATGCATGTCATTGATTTCTACCAGTAGTTGGTGTAATCTGTATGTCTTAGAAATGACCTACATCATTCTCTTGATATTATCTGCAAATCAAGCAAGCAGCAGATCAGGTGTTCCTGACATTATTGTCAGATCAGACCAGATTAGCCACATGCTTGTTTCTATTGCAGCCAGGAGCCATAGCAGCATAGGGGGCGATAAACAGGCTGGGAACGCGAAGAATCACTCGCGTTCCCATGCCTGTCGGCCGGTGACGGCCAAACCGGAAGTGTTCGCCGGCGGGTCCTGGACCACCGGAGCGGAGCTGCGAGGGCACCGATCGGCTGCAGGGGGCTGAGGGAAGCCCCAGGTGAGTAAATCTCATTTTTTTACTTGACTTAAGTACCACTTTAACTATTTTTCAATATTTTGACATTGGATGTGGAGATTTACTGCAGCTTCTTGCTTATATCTTGTTGATTTTATGCTTTGCACTCCTGCCAAAAGTTTGGCTGATGAGATAATTGCATCAATAGCTGGTGTACAGGTGCACCTAATAAAGTGCTTATTGACAGCATATTAATGATGAAAATGTCAACTTCTCTATTGATGCTCTCAAGAATTCGCTTTCCATTTCATTCCGCAGTTCTTTGCAAGTTTCCAAAATGGACGGCGATCAAGTTGCACATTTTACCAAGCCTAGAATTCAGCGGTGTTGCTTCTAAGCCAAAAGATTAGGGTACCTCTGGGAACGAATGAAATAGATGTGCAGCAATACAAAAAAATAAATAAGTGTTGCCCTAACAGATTTTGGCTGGAACCAAATAATGGGCTTGACCTAAAAGTATGATTGTCTATGTTTCATGTTGTAGGGGCTGATTTAAAAGGTACCTGAAGTGACATCTGTAACATAATGAGATTTATTCCTCACATTCACTCTCTAACCAGCTCCTGTCATCTCCAACTCGCAAAAAAATATATATCTTGCATCCAAACTTTAACTTGTACAGAGCCACAAAATGTTAGTATAGTGTGTGCATGTACAGTCCTAATACTATTTAGAACTAAGCAGTGCTACTTTTTTTATTTTTTCTCGCCATGAGGCCACGTTCACAGTGGGAAGTTGCCATGTGTTCTCTGTATAAAAGGAACACAATGCAACAGGACAATAGTCGTACCGCATATTACGGACGTGTTGCTAAGCATACAGTCAATGAAAAGTAGGCTTCACTGTACCTTAACACATGCATTAAGGGGTAACACGCTGCATGCAGTGCACTAACATACCACAATCCATCAGGGGCGTAACTAGACATCACTGGGCCCCCCCTGCGAAACTTTGGATGGGGTCCCCTACCCCCCTCGCTTTCTGCACAGTAAAACTGAGGACCAATGTGTTTTCCCATGCAGATAAAAACACTTAGACTTAAAGGAAATGTCAGGCAATCTATGCTACCCCCAGATCTACTTACCCGGGGCTTCCTCCAGCTCCTTGCAGCCGACAAGTCCCTCGTTGCAGCTCTGCTCCCAGTACATACATACACACACAGCCGTATTATTTTACTACATGAGAGCAGATGCTATATGGAGGAACAACAGTGACATGCTGAACATAAGATATAGTATCACTGAAACTTTGGCAAATCATTCAGAATGTCACTGATTGGTCGTGTTATTACAAGATCTTGGACTTCATTGAATTCAAAAAGCTCTCAATGAAGCAGCAACAGTAAGACATCAATCTCCACTCCATTGCATTGTAAAAGTATTCAGAGGCCATAAAGTCATTAGCCCCGTGATAAGAATCTAGGAATCCTTTTGCTGAAAGGGAAAGTCTACAACCTTTTTTCAAAATGTGAGTCTTTTGTAAGGTTGTACATTTAGTCATCAGAACTTTGCAGCAGTGAGAGACAGATGTTTTTTACGAACCCTAGGGAGCAGGGACAGTGTACAAATTCCAAAGTGTGTGTGATTCCTTATCTGTGTGCTGGACACATGCAATCAATATAACAATGGTGTGAGAGCAGAATACGTTTTTTTTCTCCATGCCCTTAGCTGTCAGTCTCTCAAACTCTTCCCCCCACGGGCAAAAGAAGGAAAATGCACTACTGTAACACCGACTCCACCTACTCACCGGTCAGTTTTCTGGCTGTTCCAGTTGATCTACCCTTCTACCTACCTAAAAAAAAAATCACTGTTTATTGGGGTCAATGGGGTCGATTCACTATCACTATAGCTCCCCTTACTGCACGCTTAGTGTGCCTTATCGGAGTTAACATGTCTTATCAGAGCGAGCGCTACAAACTAATGCCTGCTGTTTGGCAATGACGAGAGCTCCACTCCTCCTGCCCTGAGCCCCTGCGGGTCCAATCACTTTAAGACAAAGACAAGACAAATAACATTTATATAGCACTTTTCTCCTGGCAGACTCAAAGCGCCAGAGCTGCAGCCACTAGGGTGCGCTCTATAGGCAGTAGCAGTGTTAGGGAGACTTGCCTAAGGTCTCCTACTGAATAGGTGCTGGCTTACGGAACAGGCAGAGCCAAGATTCGAACCCTGGTCTCCTGTGTCAGAGGCAGAGCCCTTAGGGCCAGTTTCCACTAGAGCGAATCTGCATGCGTTTTCTGCATGCAGATTCGCATAACCAATACAAGTGGATGGGACTGTTTCCACTTGTCAGGAATTCTGTGTGGTCTGCTGTGCAGAGCCGTCAGAATTCGCATTCCGCACACCCGCACGCGAATCGCCGCTAATGTAATTTAATAGGAAAGCCGCAAGCGGTTTTGTCTTGTGGGATTAGGAGGTAGATCAATCCTGGATTACAGTTCATCTTTAAATTCTCTGGTGACATTTCAATGGTATGATTAGAATTCATTAAAGTAGAATTGCAGAAAGACAATAATGTTGTACATTATGCAAAAATTGGTCCATTTGCCGACAAACTAACGTATTAAAACGTCATGCTTTTGCCTGTTAATGGCAACATGACGTTTTAATACGTCACGCATTCCCGCCGCCGCTCCGCACGTATTCGCGCCGCTACCGCCGCTGACCGAGCGGTCCTCTACCCAATCGCACTGCCTGGAGTGAATGGACGCGACCGCGAACAGCGGCTACGTCCATTCACATAAACAGGAAACTGTAACAATTTAATAAAGTGTAAAAAAAAAAAAAAAAAAGTGATCACTTCCTATACGGGAGAGTGTTCACTAGTGCCATCTTGTGGCCAAAAAGTATATTACAGCTACAAAGTACATACATATACAAGTACATACACACTATTAATAAAATTGATGAAATTACAGTTCCAACCCCTCCCCCCCCAAAAAAAAAAAACACTTGTAAAAAAAAAATCAGCTTCAAATACATAAATAAATAGTTGCCTTTTTTAATCTATATTTTATGGGGTAAAATTAATTTTAATTTATTATATAGGGGCTTGTAATTATGGCCAGAAAAAAAAAAAAAACAGGACAGAAAAATAACTAGATTTCAAAATAATATATTGTCGCCATACATTGTGATAGGGACATCATTTAAACGGTTTAATAATCGGGACAACTGGGAAAATAAAATGTTTGTTTTATCCACAGGAGAATGTTTAATTTTAAAAGTATAATGGCTGAAAACTGAGAAATTATGATTTTTTTTCATTTTTTTCGTTTTTCCCATTAAAACGCATTTATAATAAAAAAAAAATTGTCAGCAAAATGTACTACCCACATAAAGCCTATTTGGTGGTGAAAAAAAACGAGGTATAGATCATTTTCTTGTGATAAGTAGTAATAAAGTTATTAGGGAATAAAAGGGAGGAGCACTGACAACTGAAAATTGCTCTGGTCCGTTAGAGTAAAAACCCTTAGGGCTTGTTTCCACTGTTGCGATGCGATTTCGCCGGCATTCCGACGCTTGTAAAAACGCATGCGGATGCGTTTCCGCATGCGTTTTTACCCGCGATTTCGCGTGCGATTTCGCATGGCAGGGTGCCATGCGAAATTAACCATGACACTGCCAGGGCAAAATAAAATTGAAAAAGGTGCGAAATCGCACGCGAAATCGCAGGTAAAAACGCATGTAACAAACGCATGCGTTTTTACTATTAAATACATTAGCGGCGATTCGCATGCATTCCACTCGCAGGCGAATTCGTTGGCTCTTTTGTGCGTTTTTTACCGCTGAAAAAAACGCACCTCAACAACGCTACAGTGGAAACAGGCCCATCCACTTGCATTACATGTGCGAATCTGCATGCGTTGGACGCATGCAGATTCGCGATAGTGGAAACGAGCCCTTAGGGGTGAACTGGTTAATCATTCAAATATAGTGATATACATAATAATAATAATAATAATAATAATCAAATGGTAGGACATTAGACTAGGACTATGGTAGGATTAGAGTGTGAGCTCCTCTGAGGACAGCCAGTGACATGACTATGTTCTCTCTACAGTGCTGCAGAAGATGTCAGCCCTGTATACATACATAGTATTTATACTAAATCTGTTACGAAGTCTTGCCATGCCTACGGTAAATGAGCTGCCTCCATGCCCACATCTGTTTCCATGGAGCTAGTTCAGTTTACCAGTACTGCAGTGTAATGAAACTGTTCTCAGGTCTTCCTTCCTCCACAAGGTCATACTTCTCTTCTAATCTTTCAAATTAAACCGGGAACCCTCTCTGGTAGAATTTCTTTATTAAATATTGTGTGATTATCCTAATTAGCGTCACATCCATCAAATCATGTCATGTTCTTGTTATTAAATATAGTTCAGTTATCTTTCACAAATTGGAAGTACTTGCGCTGGGATCCCGCTTGGAATAGCTTTTTTCCCTCGGTAAATGGAAGAAGATTTAGGAGGAATCGGCGCGGGCGCTGTTGGCCTGTCAGTTCGGTAAGCGGCGGAAGAGAAAAGAGAGCCAATGTTTCCAGACACTGAACTTACACGAGGGCAGAACAAACTCCTTGATTAGAAACGGTGCCCAGGGGCGCAGATGCTCGCATTGCGACAGGAACTTCACCGCAGATGTGTTCGGATGTCCAACGCGCCTGCAGCCGCGGGAATATGTCATCCTGGCAATCGGCAAGCGTGAATCTGGAGTTATCTGGCAGGTGCCGCTGCTGGTTTTCTTTACAAATAATGCTGCTTGCTTGGTTGTTGTGACGATCCTCTTCCTTAAATGCCGAATTCCCAAAATATAACAATCCCTGAACGTTGTCTGCCTCTTCCGTGCGCCATGGTGACGTCAGCTGGTGTGTGAAAATGTTTAAAGGGAACCTAAACTGAGAAGGATATGGATTTTTCCTTTTAAAATAATAACCATAACAACAATAACAATAACCTAGCTCCCAACTAGAGATGTGGCGAACGGTTCCCGAATCGTTCGCCGGCGAACATCTCCAAATCCCTCGGGCCCTTACTACTTCCGGGTCGCACTGACCCGGAGTAGTTAGCCTGCGCTGCTCGGCGGAGCGCGTTCCAGATCGCGCTCCTGTTGCCGGGCACTTTCAGCGCGTTGTGCGTGACGTCATGAGTTAATGATCAATACTATTCAAAGCATTTCTAGAAGTGATTTATTACAAGCACAGGACCAATAAACTAATACTGTGGTTGAGAGTGGGCACCACGGGGGGGGGGGGGGGGGGGGGGGGGTAGGTAGTAATGTGAGAGTTTAGTTAGGGACGACACTATTAGTAAAATATCCATACAGGGGGTTATTGCTGTGAGTGTTTGGATGGGGAAGTCAATAGCAGTAAAATATCTATAATTGGAGGGGGGGGGGGGGGGGGGGGGGGTAGTAAGAGTAAGTAAGAGTTTGGTTAGGGATGTCAAAAGTAGTGAAAAATCCTTACAGGGGGCGTAACTACTCACAAGGCAGCATGGTACTCAGACATTTGTGACTTCTCTTGCTGTCGCCGGTCCCGTCTGCCGTCAGACCTCACCTGCCCCCGCCCGTTGCACGCAGCCAGAGAAGTAGTGAGGAATACCGTGTACTGGCAAGAAGATTTCACAGTGGAAGTTTGACATATCGTTCTATTAGCCTGAACACAAGCGCAAT
>NC_090655.1:13043692-13207485 GCF_040937935.1 Hyperolius riggenbachi | reverse complement strand
AAAGAGGGACTGTCCCTCCAAAAGAGGGACAGTTGGGAGCTATGCATATGTTACATTTTTCCCCAATTATGATAAAAACGATTGGAAACTCTGAGAAAATTGCTAGGGTGTGTATATTAATACATTGACAATCTAACACACACCATACAATCTCTAGAAAAATGGAAGAAAAATTTCCAGAATTCCAGATCAATAAAAATAAATAAAAAAATGGGATTATTAAGTCGAATGAAAAAAAAAAGCTTTTGATTTTTTTTCCGGGAGATCCGTTCATATTTATCGAACTGCCATAAAATTGGATCATTTTATTGTATTGTGTATGGCCACCTTTACACGGCAGGGTGGCCTCTTGAGCACGTCCCAGTGGTTGCAGCTCTTAAACGCTTTCCAACAGGAGGAAAGCGCAATACAAATGTTAGGTTATTAGGTAGGTTATTATTTGGTTATTTTATGTTTTTTATCCATAAGAAATGAATCCACAAAACTGAGGTTCTTTTCCCTCAGTGGTAAGGGAGTTAAACAGCTTCTAAGTCGCCACTGGGATCCACCTACCCGATAAACTGGAAAATAAGCGATATCCTCCTTGTACACACTCCATAGCCTCCTGGAAGCACATGGATAGCCATATCAATTCACTCAGGAGCCTTCCATGTCATGGCTTAAATAGATTTCTAAGCTCTCTTTGCCAGGAATTCAATTACTCGAGGCAAGAGATATCAACTCTTCACTATCAACATGCAATTTTCCCTCCAAAGGACCGTTATGGAGCCTCTAAACCACATCTCAGAGTGGAACATCCGGCAAGCGCACAAAACGAGAGAGACCAGTACTAATTAATGATGAACGCCATTCTCTCACCCCCGCCTCCCCCGCCAACCCCACGATGACAAGTCATGACTTACTCCCGACAGATACATCATCATTAAGTGGAACTAACTGATCCAATAACTTGTGAACCTGAGGGAGACCTGATTCTGTCAGCCCGCTCCCAGACCTACAACTAAAAAAATACATGAAAATAAATTAGATCAATTAAATCTGTAAGCCAGTAGGGACGAGCCGCGAGAAGGTTCAAGTGTCAGAAAATTGTGTGTGGTTTCTACTGACAAAATTATACGCCGAGGAGATAGGAATGGAAGAGGGAGCACATTAATTATACGTGTCATCAACTCTGCTTTTCAACATGGCCGTGTTAAAGGGAAATTATAGCCTGTTTCATGTGTTTCTGTTTCTTGTGATTATTATTATTATTTTTTTAAATTTACATGCAGTCTATAGAACAGGCTTTCTCCCCCAGGGTTCCTTGAGGTAGAGTGACCATATTTTTGTGGGTCCAACCTGGGACGGGGGGGGGGGGGGACGGGGGGGGGGGCGGCGAAAAGTGGGAAGGAGTGAGGAGCACGCAGCGGCGAAGACTGGGGGAGGGGGGCTGCGGCGCGCGCAGCGCGCCGCGCCGAAAAAATGGGCGTGGCCATGACATTGTATGGGCGGAGCTAACGTAATGATGTAACAGCGAGGCATAAGAAAGCAGTGTTTATGCCATGATGTGGACAAACGAGACTTTGTATCATGGGTGTGCAGAAACTGTGTGATGCTAATAGTATACCGTAACCACAAAGCAGCAAACATAGCCATCTATGACCATTAAATAATAAATGCAGTAACAGTTACCCCGGACACCAGAAAATAAACGCAATAGGCAACATGTCAGTATAAAATAAATGCAATGCGGGCAAACATGTCAGTACAAAATAAACGCAATGCGGGCAACATGTTAGTACAAAATAAACGCAATGCGGGCAAACATTTCACCAGACAATAAACGCAATGCGGGCAAACATGTCAGTACAAAATAAACGCAATGCGGGCAAACATGTCAGTACAAAATAAACGCAATGCGGGCAAACATTTCACCAGAAAAGAAACGCACTGCGGGCAAACATTTCACCAGAAAAGAAACGCACTGCGGCCAAACATTTCACCAGAAAAGAAACGCACTGCGGGCAAACATTTCACCAGAAAAGAAACGCACTGCGGCCAAACATTTCACCAGAAAAGAAACGCACTGCGGCCAAACATTTCACCAGAAAAGAAACGCACTGCGGCCAAACATTTCACCAGAAAAGAAATGCAATGCGGGCAAACATTTCGCCAGAAAAGAAACGCACTGCGGGCAAACATTTCGCCAGAAAAGAAACGCAATGCGGGCAAACATTTCGCCAGAAAAGAAACGCACTGCGGGCAAACATTTCACCAGAAAAGAAACGCACTGCGGCCAAACATTTCACCAGAAAAGAAACGCAATGCGGCAAACATTTCGCCAGAAAAGAAACGCACTGCGGGCAAACATTTCGCCAGAAAAGAAACGCACTGCAGGCAAACATTTCGCCAGAAAAGAAACAATGCGGGCAAACAATAACATTTCACTAGAAAAGAAAAGATGCGGGCAAACATTTCACCAGAAAAGAAACAATGCGGGCAAACATTTCACCAGAAAAGAAACAATGCGGGCAAACATTTCACCGGAAAAGAAACAATGCGGGCAAACATTTCACCTGGAAAAGAAACAATGCGGGCAAACATTTCACCAGAAAAGAAACAATGCGGGCAAACATTTCACCTGGAAAAGAAACAATGCGGGCAAACATTTCACCTGGAAAAGAAACAATGCGGGCAAACATTTCACCTGGAAAAGAAACAATGCGGGCAAACATTTCACCTGGAAAAGAAACAATGCGGGCAAACATTTCACCTGGAAAAGAAACAATGCGGGCAAACATTTCACCAGAAAAGAAACAATGCGGGCAAACATTTCACCTGGAAAAGAAACAATGCGGGCAAACATTTCACCTGGAAAAGAAACAATGCGGGCAAACATTTCACCTGGAAAAGAAACAATGCGGGCAAACATTTCACCTGGAAAAGAAACAATGCGGGCAAACATTTCACCTGGAAAAGAAACAATGCGGGCAAACATTTCACCTGGAAAAGAAACAATGCGGGCAAACATTTCACCTGGAAAAGAAAGCATTTACTCACCTGGCAGAAGTGTCCGGCCTCTGGCGCGCTGCTCCGTCCCGGGACCGTCTTGTTCCTCCTGCTCTGGTCTCCCGCGCTGACAGGGCTACGGCAAGATGGCGCCCGAAGCCCTGTACTAGTGACACAAATAGGTCTCCAGTACAGGGCTCCGGCAGCCATCTTGCCGTAGCCCTGCTCGCCTGCTGGTGTCGGAAACAGACACCGGAAGAGGAGGCTGGAAAAAATGGGCGTGGCCATGACATTGTATGGGCGGAGCTAACGTAATGATGTAACAGCGAGGCATAAGAAAGCATTGTTTATGCCATGATGTGGACAAACTAGACTTTGTATCATGGGTGTGCAGAAACTGTGTGATGCTAATAGTATACCGTAACCACAAAGCAGCAAACATAGCCATCTATGACCATTAAATAATAAATGCAGTAACAGTTACCCCGGACACCAGAAAATAAACGCAATAGGCAACATGTCAGTATAAAATAAATGCAATGCGGGCAAACATGTCAGTACAAAATAAACGCAATGCGGGCAACATGTTAGTACAAAATAAACGCAATGCGGGCAAACATTTCACCAGACAATAAACGCAATGCGGGCAAACATGTCAGTACAAAATAAACGCAATGCGGGCAAACATGTCAGTACAAAATAAACGCAATGCGGGCAAACATTTCACCAGAAAAGAAACGCACTGCGGGCAAACATTTCACCAGAAAAGAAACGCACTGCGGCCAAACATTTCACCAGAAAAGAAACGCACTGCGGGCAAACATTTCACCAGAAAAGAAACGTACTGCGGCCAAACATTTCACCAGAAAAGAAACGCACTGCGGGCAAACATTTCACCAGAAAAGAAACGCACTGCGGCCAAACATTTCACCAGAAAAGAAACGCAATGCGGGCAAACATTTCGCCAGAAAAGAAACGCACTGCGGGCAAACATTTCGCCAGAAAAGAAACGCAATGCGGGCAAACATTTCGCCAGAAAAGAAACGCACTGCGGGCAAACATTTCACCAGAAAAGAAACGCACTGCGGCCAAACATTTCACCAGAAAAGAAACGCAATGCGGCAAACATTTCGCCAGAAAAGAAACGCACTGCGGGCAAACATTTCGCCAGAAAAGAAACGCACTGCAGGCAAACATTTCGCCAGAAAAGAAACAATGCGGGCAAACAATAACATTTCACTAGAAAAGAAACAATGCGGGCAAACATTTCACCAGAAAAGAAACAATGCGGGCAAACATTTCACCAGAAAAGAAACAATGCGGGCAAACATTTCACCGGAAAAGAAACAATGTGGTCAAACATTTCACCTGGAAAAGAAACAATGCGGGCAAACATTTCACCAGAAAAGAAACAATGCGGGCAAACATTTCACCTGGAAAAGAAACAATGCGGGCAAACATTTCACCTGGAAAAGAAACAATGCGGGCAAACATTTCACCTGGAAAAGAAACAATGCGGGCAAACATTTCACCTGGAAAAGAAACAATGCGGGCAAACATTTCACCTGGAAAAGAAACAATGCGGGCAAACATTTCACCAGAAAAGAAACAATGCGGGCAAACATTTCACCTGGAAAAGAAACAATGCGGGCAAACATTTCACCTGGAAAAGAAACAATGCGGGCAAACATTTCACCTGGAAAAGAAACAATGCGGGCAAACATTTCACCTGGAAAAGAAACAATGCGGGCAAATATTTCACCTGGAAAAGAAACAATGCGGGCAAACATTTCACCTGGAAAAGAAAGCATTTACTCACCTGGCAGAAGTGTCCGGCCTCTGGCGCGCTGCTCCGTCCCAGGACCGTCTTGTTCCTCCTGCTCTGGTCTCCCGCGCTGACAGGGCTACGGCAAGATGGCGCCCGAAGCCCTGTACTAGTGACACAAATAGGTCTCCAGTACAGGGCTCCGGCAGCCATCTTGCCGTAGCCCTGCTCGCCTGCTGGTGTCGGAAACAGACACCGGAAGAGGAGGCTGGAGCGGGGCTGCGGGCAATGAACTGGCACGGCGTCTATAGACGCCGCTGCCAGTTCATTGAGGAGAGAGTGGCCAGAGTCCCGAGGCCGGGACGTCCTGCTGCTGAAAGCGGGACGTTTCCCGGGACCTCATTAAGCCTGGGACAGCGGACCCCGAATCCGGGACGTGTCCCGGGCAATCCGGGACGTCTGGTCACTCTACTTGAGGACTCTGCAGGGGATCCTTGGCATTTTACCCCATCGTGGGGGAAGTATAATAGAGCATATTATAATAGGAAATGCTGTAAAAATAGGCACTAAATTGGGGGTCAGAATAATAATGAGCACATTAATAAAAAGCACTAGGATAAGGAGACACTAAAATGAGTGGCAGTGTAATAGGGGGTAGTGGAATAAATACTTTCACTACTTTTAACGCCTCCAGTAAAATAAATACAGGAGTTCCTGAAGATCAAATAATTGTTTTCAGGAGGTCCTTGAGATCCAAAAGCAAGTTATTTGCAGGGTTCCTCCAGGGTCAAAAGGTTGAGAAAGGCTGCTATAGAAAGAATCCTCTTATTGATCTCTCTCTCTCTCTTTCTCTTCTCTCTCTTCTCTCTCTCCTCTCTCTCTCTCTCTCTCTCTCTCTCTCTCTCTCTCTCTCTCTCACCACTTCCAAACCACAGGTATTTTTTTCCCTTTCAAAACCAGAGCAATTTTCACATCACGCTCCTCCCATTCATTTGCCAATGACTTTATTGCTACTTATCACTCTCCACCGGCCTTGCACACCTCACAGCTCTCCTCCTACAACTAACCTCCTTCACAACTAACCTTATTCACATATGTCACACCCCCAGTGATCCCCCTCCCATAGCAGGTGCCTTATGGAATGCCCGCTCTATTTGTAATAAACTACAACACATCCATGACCTTTTTATCTTGCATGGCCTCAACTTTTTGGGAATAACTGAAACATGGTTACTCCCCTCTGACACTGCCTCACCTGCTGCGCTGTCACATGGAGGCCTACAGTTCAGCCACACAACCAGTGATAAAATCGCCAACATACAGCAGCCTCCTCTTTCTATACATACCCCAAACCTTACATTTCCCTGACAACCTTCTCACCACTAACCAAACTCACTGTCTTCTCTTTCATCTCTAAATCATGTCCCACTACATGCCCCCTTGACCCCATGCCCTCTCACCTCATTATTCACTTATCCTCTACCGTCTCACCTGCCTTAACCACCCTCTTCAACCTGTCCCTTTACCAGAGGCATCGTTCCATCCGCCTTCAAACAAGCCCTTATAACGCCCATACTGAAAAAACCTTCTCTTGACCCCTCTTCCCTGCCCAATTATAAACCCATTTCTCTCCTCCCCTTCTCTTCTAAACTACTCGAGCGCCACGTCTCCACTGACCTAGTCCGGCACCTCACTGCCAATTCTCTGTTTGACGACCTCCAATTTGGATTCTGCCCCAGCCACTCAACTGAAATGGCCCTACTTAAAGTAACCAATGACCTGGTGACTTCTAACTCTAAAGGCCTCTATTCTTATCCTCCTAGACCTCTCTTCCGCATTTGACATAGGGGACCACCCCCTTCTTCTCCAAATCCTCTCATCTATGGGTATTCAGGGTCTTGCTCTCTCCTGGCTTTCCTCCTACCTCTCAGATAGGACCATCAGAGTTGCCTACCCTGGTACCACCTCCTCTCCACGTCTCCTCACTGTTGGAGTTCCCCAAGGTTTAGTCCTTGGACCTCTCCTTTTCTCTATCTACACATATGGTCTCAGTCAGCTCATGAGCTCCTATGGTTTCCAATATCACCTATACGCTGATGATACCCAGATCTACATTTCAGCACCTTACTTAGACACCTTAACAGCTCGTGTCCTGGACTGTCTCAATCTCAATGCTCTCGCCTCCTTCATGTTTTCCCGTTTTCTAAAACTCAGTATGGACAAGACTGAAATAGTAGTCTTCCCACCTCACAACTCAATGCCCCTGCCAGACATCTTTATTTCTGATGAAGGCACTTCCATAACACCTGTCCCCCAGGCTCACTCATTCAAACCACACATTGACAAACTATCCTCCTCTTGTCTAAAAAAAAAAATCTCCCGCATCCGCCCTTTTCTAACACAGGACATTACCAAACTTCTGGTGCATGCCCTGATTATGTCCCGACTAGACTATTGCAACTCTCTGCTCTGTGGTCTCCCTGCCAAATGTTTAGCCCCGCTACAGTATATCATAAACTTTGCTGCACGACTCATCTACCTCTCCTCCCACTTCTCCAGCCCAAGCCCCCTCTGCCAGTCCCGTCAATGGCTGCCAATCACATCTCATCCACCTCTCCTGCCACTTCTCCAGCCCACTCTCCATCTGTCAGTCCCCTCACTGGCTGCCAATCACACCTCATCCACCTCTCCTCCCGCTTCTCTGGCCCACTCTCCCTCTGTCAGTCCCTTCACTGGCTGCCAATCACACCTCATCCACCTCTCCTCCCACTTCTCCAGCCCTATCCCCCTCTGTCACTCCCTTCACTGGCTGCCAATCACACCTCATCCACCTCTCCTCCTGCTTCTTCAGCCCTACCCCCTCTGTCACTCCCTTCACTGGCTGCCAGTCACGCCTCATCCACCTCTCCTCCCGCTTCTCCAGCCCTATCCCCCTCTGTCACTCCCTTCACTGGCTGCCAATCACACCTCATCCACCTCTCCTCCCACTTCTCCAGCCCACTCTCCCTCTGTCACTCCCTTCACTGGCTGCCAATCACACCTCATCCACCTCTCCTCCTGCTTCTTCAGCCCTACCCCCTCTGTCACTCCCTTCACTGGCTGCCAATCACACCTCATCCACCTCTCCTCCCGCTTCTCTGGCCCTATCCCCCTCTGTCACTCCCTTCACTGGCTGCCAATCACACCTCATCCACCTCTCCTCCTGCTTCTTCAGCCCTACCCCCTCTGTCACTCCCTTCACTGGCTGCCAATCACACCTCATCCACCTCTCCTCCCGCTTCTCTGGCCCACTCTCCCTCTGTCACTCCCTTCACTGGCTGCCAATCACACCTCATCCACCTCTCCTCCCACTTCTCCAGCCCTATCCCCCTCTGTCACTCCCTTCACTGGCTGCCAGTCACACCTCATCCATCTCTCCTCCCACTTCTCCAGCCCTATCCCCCTCTGTCACTCCCTTCACTGGCTGCCAATCACACCTCATCCACCTCTCCTCCCACTTCTCCAGCCCTATCCCCCTCTGTCACTCCCTTCACTGGCTGCCAATCACACCTCATCCACCTCTCCTCCCGCTTCTCTGGCCCACTCTCCCTCTGTCAGTCCCCTCACTGGCTGCCAATCACACCTCATCCACCTCTCCTCCCGCTTCTCTGGCCCACTCTCCCTCTGTCAGTCCCTTCACTGGCTGCCAGTCACACCTCATCCACCTCTCCTCCTGCTTCTCTGGCCCTATCCCCCTCTGTCACTCCCTTCACTGGCTGCCAGTCACACCTCATCCATCTCTCCTCCCACTTCTCCAGCCCTATCCCCCTCTGTCACTCCCTTCACTGGCTGCCAATCACACCTCATCCACCTCTCCTCCCACTTCTCTGGCCCTATCCCCTCTGTCACACCCCTCACTGGCTGCCAATCACACCTCATCCACCTCTCCTCCCGCTTCTCTGGCCCTATCACCCTCTGTCACTCCCTTCACTGGCTGCCAATCACACCTCATCCACCTCTCCTCCCGCTTCTCTGGCCCTATCCCCCTCTGTCACTCCCTTCACTGGCTGCCAGTCACACCTTATCCACCTCTCCTCCCACTTCTCCAGCCCTATCCCCCTCTGTCACTCCCTTCACTGGCTGCCAATCACACCTCATCCACCTCTCCTCCTGCTTCTCCAGCCCTATCCCCCTCTGTCAGTCCCTTCACTGGCTGCCAATCACACCTCATCCACCTCTCCTCCCGCTTCTCCAGCCCTATCCCCCTCTGTCACTCCCTTCACTGGCTGCCAATCACACCTCATCCACCTCTCCTCCCACTTCTCTGGCCCTATCCCCCTCTGTCACTCCCTTCACTGGCTGCCAATCACACCTCATCCACCTCTCCTCCCGCTTCTCTGGCCCTATCCCCCTCTGTCACTCCCTTCACTGGCTGCCAATCACACCTCATCCACCTCTCCTCCCACTTCTCTGGCCCTATCCCCCTCTGTCACTCCATTCACTGGCTGCCAATCACACCTCATCCACCTCTCCTCCCGCTTCTCTGGCCCTATCCCCCTCTGTCACTCCCTTCACTGGCTGCCAATCACACCTCATCCACCTCTCCTCCCACTTCTCTGGCCCTATCCCCCTCTGTCACTCCCTTCACTGGCTGCCAATCACACCTCATCCACATCTCCTCCTGCTTCTCCAGCCCTATCCCCCTCTGTCACTCCCTTCACTGGCTGCCAATCACACCTCATCCACCTCTCCTCCCGCTTCTCCAGCCCTATCCCCCTCTGTCACTCCCCTCACTGGCTGCCAATCACACCTCATCCACCTCTCCTCCCACTTCTCCAGCCCTATCCCCCTCTGTCACTCCCCTCACTGGCTGCCAGTCACACCTCATCCACCTCTCCTCCCGCTTCTCCAGCCCTATTCCCCTCTGTCACTCCCTTCACTGGCTGCCAATCACACCTCATCCACCTCTCCTCCCGCTTCTCTGGCCCTATCCCCCTCTGTCACTCCCTTCACTGGCTGCCAGTCACACCTCATCCACCTCTCCTCCCGCTTCTCCAGCCCTATCCCCCTCTGTCACTCCCTTCACTGGCTGCCAATCACACCTCATCCACCTCTCCTCCCACTTCTCTGGCCCTATCCCCCTCTGTCACTCCCTTCACTGGCTGCCAATCACACCTCATCCACCTCTCCTCCCACTTCTCTGGCCCTATCCCCCTCTGTCACTCCCTTCACTGGCTGCCAATCACACCTCATCCACATCTCCTCCTGCTTCTCCAGCCCTATCCCCCTCTGTCACTCCCTTCACTGGCTGCCAATCACACCTCATCCACCTCTCCTCCTGCTTCTCCGGCCCAATCCCCCTCTGTCACTCCCTTCACTGGCTGCCTGCCAATCACACCTCATTCACCTCTCCTCCCGCTTCTCTGGCCCTATCCCCCTCTGTCACTCCCTTCACTGGCTGCCTGCCAATCACACCTCATTCACCTCTCCTCCCGCTTCTCTGGCCCTATCCCCCTCTGTCACTCCCTTCACTGGCTGCCTGCCAATCACACCTCATTCACCTCTCCTCCCGCTTCTCCAGCCCTATCCCCCTCTGTCACTCCCTTCACTGGCTGCCAGTCACACCTCATCCACCTCTCCTCTCACTTCTCCAGCCCTATCCCCCTCTGTCACTCCCTTCACTGGCTGCCAGTCACACCTCATCCACCTCTCCTCCTGCTTCTTCAGCTCTACCCCCTCTGTCACTCCCTTCACTGGCTGCCAATCACACCTCATCCACCTCTCCTCCCGCTTCTCCAGCCCTATCCCCCTCTGTCACTCCCTTCACTGGCTGCCAGTCACACCTCATCCACCTCTCCTCCTGCTTCTCCGGCCCAATCCCCCTCTGTCACTCCCTTCACTGGCTGCCTGCCAATCACACCTCATTCACCTCTCCTCCTGCTTCTCTGGCCCTATCCCCCTCTGTCACTCCCTCCACTGGCTGCCAGTCACACCTCATCCACCTCTCCTCCCGCTTCTCCAGCCCTACCCCCCTCTGTCACTCCCTTCACTGGCTGCCAGTCACACCTCATCCATCTCTCCTCCCACTTCTCCAGCCCTATCCCCCTCTGTCACTCCCTTCACTGGCTGCCAATCACACCTCATCCACCTCTCCTCCCACTTCTCTGGCCCTATCCCCCTCTGTCACTCCCTTCACTGGCTGCCTGCCAATCACACCTCATTCACCTCTCCTCCCGCTTCTCTGGCCCAATCCCCCTCTGTCAGTCCCTTCACTGGCTGCCAATCACACCTCATCCACCTCTCCTCCCACTTCTCCGGCCCTATCCCCCTCTGTCAGTCCCTTCACTGGCTGCCAGTCACACCTCATCCACCTCTCCTCCCACTTCTCCAGCCCTATCCCCCTCTGTCACTCCCTTCACTGGCTGCCAATCACACCTCCTCCACCTCTCCTCCCACTTCTCCAGCCCTACCCCCCTCTGTCAGTCCCTTCACTGGCTGCCAGTCACACCTCATCCACCTCTCCTCCCACTTCTCCAGCCCTATCCCCCTCTGTCAGTCCCTTCACTGGCTGCCAATCACACCTCATCCACCTCTCCTCCCACTTCTCTGGCCCTATCCCCCTCTGTCACTCCCTTCACTGGCTGCCAATCACACCTCATCCACCTCTCCTCCCACTTCTCTGGCCCTATCCCCCTCTGTCACTCCCTTCACTGGCTGCCAATCACACCTCATCCACCTCTCCTCCCACTTCTCTGGCCCTATCCCCCTCTGTCACTCCCTTCACTGGCTGCCAATCACACCTCATCCACCTCTCCTCCCACTTCTCCGGCCCTATCTCCCTCTGTCACTCCCTTCACTGGCTGCCAGTCACACCTCATCCATCTCTCCTCCCACTTCTCCAGCCCTATCCCCCTCTGTCACTCCCCTCACTGGCTGCCAATCACACCTCATCCACCTCTCCTCTCACTTCTCCAGCCCTACCCCCCTCTGTCACTCCCTTCACTGGCTGCCAGTCACACCTCATCCACCTCTCCTACCGCTTCTCTGGCCCTACCCCCCTCTGTCACTCCCTTCACTGGCTGCCAATCACACCTCATCCACCTCTCCTCCCACTTCTCCAGCCCTATCCCCCTCTGTCACTCCCTTCACTGGCTGCCAATCACACCTCATCCACCTCTCCTCCCGCTTCTCTGGCCCTATCCCCCTCTGTCACTCCCTTCACTGGCTGCCAATCACACCTCATCCATCTCTCCTCCCACTTCTCTGGCCCTATCCCCCTCTGTCACTCCCTTCACTGGCTGCCAATCACACCTCATCCACCTCTCCTACCACTTCTCTGGCCCTATCCCCCTCTGTCACTCCCCTCACTGGCTGCCAGTCACACCTCATCCACCTCTCCTACCGCTTCTCTGGCCCTATCCCCCTCTGTCACTCCCTTCACTGGCTGCCAATCACACCTCATCCACCTCTCCTCCCACTTCTCCAGCCCTATCCCCCTCTGTCACTCCCTTCACTGGCTGCCAATCACACCTCATCCACCTCTCCTCCCGCTTCTCTGGCCCTATCCCCCTCTGTCACTCCCTTCACTGGCTGCCAATCACACCTCATCCATCTCTCCTCCCGCTTCTCTGGCCCTATCCCCCTCTGTCACTCCCCTCACTGGCTGCCAGTCACACCTCATCCACCTCTCCTACCGCTTCTCTGGCCCTATCCCCCTCTGTCACTCCCTTCACTGGCTGCCAATCACACCTCATCCACCTCTCCTCCCACTTCTCCAGCCCTATCCCCCTCTGTCACTCCCTTCACTGGCTGCCAATCACACCTCATCCACCTCTCCTCCCGCTTCTCTGGCCCTATCCCCCTCTGTCACTCCCTTCACTGGCTGCCAATCACACCTCATCCACCTCTCCTCCCACTTCTCCAGCCCTATCCCCCTCTGTCACTCCCTTCACTGGCTGCCAATCACACCTCATCCACCTCTCCTCCTGCTTCTCTGGCCCTATCCCCCTCTGTCAGTCCCTTCACTGGCTGCCAATCACACCTCATCCACCTCTCCTCCCACTTCTCCAGCCCTATCCCCCTCTGTCACTCCCTTCACTGGCTGCCAATCACACCTCATCCACCTCTCCTCCTGCTTCTCTGGCCCTATCCCCCTCTGTCAGTCCCTTCACTGGCTGCCAATCACACCTCATCCACCTCTCCGCCCATTTCTCCAGCCCTATCCCCCTCTGTCACTCCCTTCACTGGCTGCCAATCACACCTCATTCACCTCTCCTCCTGCTTCTCCAGCCCTATCCCCCTCTGTCACTCCCTTCACTGGCTGCCAATCACACCTCATCCACCTCTCCTCCCACTTCTCCAGCCCTATCCCCCTCTGTCACTCCCTTCACTGGCTGCCAGTCACACCTCATCCACCTCTCCTCCCGCTTCTCCAGCCCTATCCCCCTCTGTCACTCCCTTCACTGGCTGCCAATCACACCTCATCCACCTCTCCTCCCACTTCTCTGGCCCTATCCCCCTCTGTCACTCCCTTCACTGGCTGCCAATCACACCTCATCCACCTCTCCTCCCACTTCTCTGGCCCTATCCCCCTCTGTCACTCCCTTCACTGGCTGCCAATCACACCTCATCCACATCTCCTCCTGCTTCTCCAGCCCTATCCCCCTCTGTCACTCCCTTCACTGGCTGCCAATCACACCTCATCCACCTCTCCTCCTGCTTCTCCGGCCCAATCCCCCTCTGTCACTCCCTTCACTGGCTGCCTGCCAATCACACCTCATTCACCTCTCCTCCCGCTTCTCTGGCCCTATCCCCCTCTGTCACTCCCTTCACTGGCTGCCTGCCAATCACACCTCATTCACCTCTCCTCCCGCTTCTCTGGCCCTATCCCCCTCTGTCACTCCCTTCACTGGCTGCCTGCCAATCACACCTCATTCACCTCTCCTCCCGCTTCTCCAGCCCTATCCCCCTCTGTCACTCCCTTCACTGGCTGCCAGTCACACCTCATCCACCTCTCCTCTCACTTCTCCAGCCCTATCCCCCTCTGTCACTCCCTTCACTGGCTGCCAGTCACACCTCATCCACCTCTCCTCCTGCTTCTTCAGCTCTACCCCCTCTGTCACTCCCTTCACTGGCTGCCAATCACACCTCATCCACCTCTCCTCCCGCTTCTCCAGCCCTATCCCCCTCTGTCACTCCCTTCACTGGCTGCCAGTCACACCTCATCCACCTCTCCTCCTGCTTCTCCGGCCCAATCCCCCTCTGTCACTCCCTTCACTGGCTGCCTGCCAATCACACCTCATTCACCTCTCCTCCTGCTTCTCTGGCCCTATCCCCCTCTGTCACTCCCTCCACTGGCTGCCAGTCACACCTCATCCACCTCTCCTCCCGCTTCTCCAGCCCTACCCCCCTCTGTCACTCCCTTCACTGGCTGCCAGTCACACCTCATCCATCTCTCCTCCCACTTCTCCAGCCCTATCCCCCTCTGTCACTCCCTTCACTGGCTGCCAATCACACCTCATCCACCTCTCCTCCCACTTCTCTGGCCCTATCCCCCTCTGTCACTCCCTTCACTGGCTGCCTGCCAATCACACCTCATTCACCTCTCCTCCCGCTTCTCTGGCCCAATCCCCCTCTGTCAGTCCCTTCACTGGCTGCCAGTCACACCTCATCCACCTCTCCTCCCACTTCTCCAGCCCTATCCCCCTCTGTCACTCCCTTCACTGGCTGCCAATCACACCTCCTCCACCTCTCCTCCCACTTCTCCAGCCCTACCCCCCTCTGTCAGTCCCTTCACTGGCTGCCAGTCACACCTCATCCACCTCTCCTCCCACTTCTCCAGCCCTATCCCCCTCTGTCAGTCCCTTCACTGGCTGCCAATCACACCTCATCCACCTCTCCTCCCACTTCTCTGGCCCTATCCCCCTCTGTCACTCCCTTCACTGGCTGCCAATCACACCTCATCCACCTCTCCTCCCACTTCTCTGGCCCTATCCCCCTCTGTCACTCCCTTCACTGGCTGCCAATCACACCTCATCCACCTCTCCTCCCACTTCTCTGGCCCTATCCCCCTCTGTCACTCCCTTCACTGGCTGCCAATCACACCTCATCCACCTCTCCTCCCACTTCTCCGGCCCTATCTCCCTCTGTCACTCCCTTCACTGGCTGCCAGTCACACCTCATCCATCTCTCCTCCCACTTCTCCAGCCCTATCCCCCTCTGTCACTCCCCTCACTGGCTGCCAATCACACCTCATCCACCTCTCCTCTCACTTCTCCAGCCCTACCCCCCTCTGTCACTCCCTTCACTGGCTGCCAGTCACACCTCATCCACCTCTCCTACCGCTTCTCTGGCCCTACCCCCCTCTGTCACTCCCTTCACTGGCTGCCAATCACACCTCATCCACCTCTCCTCCCACTTCTCCAGCCCTATCCCCCTCTGTCACTCCCTTCACTGGCTGCCAATCACACCTCATCCACCTCTCCTCCCGCTTCTCTGGCCCTATCCCCCTCTGTCACTCCCTTCACTGGCTGCCAATCACACCTCATCCATCTCTCCTCCCACTTCTCTGGCCCTATCCCCCTCTGTCACTCCCTTCACTGGCTGCCAATCACACCTCATCCACCTCTCCTACCACTTCTCTGGCCCTATCCCCCTCTGTCACTCCCCTCACTGGCTGCCAGTCACACCTCATCCACCTCTCCTACCGCTTCTCTGGCCCTATCCCCCTCTGTCACTCCCTTCACTGGCTGCCAATCACACCTCATCCACCTCTCCTCCCACTTCTCCAGCCCTATCCCCCTCTGTCACTCCCTTCACTGGCTGCCAATCACACCTCATCCACCTCTCCTCCCGCTTCTCTGGCCCTATCCCCCTCTGTCACTCCCTTCACTGGCTGCCAATCACACCTCATCCATCTCTCCTCCCGCTTCTCTGGCCCTATCCCCCTCTGTCACTCCCCTCACTGGCTGCCAGTCACACCTCATCCACCTCTCCTACCGCTTCTCTGGCCCTATCCCCCTCTGTCACTCCCTTCACTGGCTGCCAATCACACCTCATCCACCTCTCCTCCCACTTCTCCAGCCCTATCCCCCTCTGTCACTCCCTTCACTGGCTGCCAATCACACCTCATCCACCTCTCCTCCCGCTTCTCTGGCCCTATCCCCCTCTGTCACTCCCTTCACTGGCTGCCAATCACACCTCATCCACCTCTCCTCCCACTTCTCCAGCCCTATCCCCCTCTGTCACTCCCTTCACTGGCTGCCAATCACACCTCATCCACCTCTCCTCCTGCTTCTCTGGCCCTATCCCCCTCTGTCAGTCCCTTCACTGGCTGCCAATCACACCTCATCCACCTCTCCTCCCACTTCTCCAGCCCTATCCCCCTCTGTCACTCCCTTCACTGGCTGCCAATCACACCTCATCCACCTCTCCTCCTGCTTCTCTGGCCCTATCCCCCTCTGTCAGTCCCTTCACTGGCTGCCAATCACACCTCATCCACCTCTCCGCCCATTTCTCCAGCCCTATCCCCCTCTGTCACTCCCTTCACTGGCTGCCAATCACACCTCATTCACCTCTCCTCCTGCTTCTCCAGCCCTATCCCCCTCTGTCACTCCCTTCACTGGCTGCCAATCACACCTCATCCACCTCTCCTCCCACTTCTCCAGCCCTATCCCCCTCTGTCACTCCCTTCACTGGCTGCCAATCACACCTCATCCACCTCTCCTCCCGCTTCTCTGGTCCTATCCCCCTCTGTCACTCCCTTCACTGGCTGCCAATCACACCTCATCCATCTCTCCTCCCGCTTCTCTGGCCCTATCCCCCTCTGTCACTCCCCTCACTGGCTGCCAGTCACACCTCATCCACCTCTCCTACCGCTTCTCTGGCCCTATCCCCCTCTGTCACTCCCTTCACTGGCTGCCAATCACACCTCATCCACCTCTCCTCCCACTTCTCCAGCCCTATCCCCCTCTGTCACTCCCTTCACTGGCTGCCAATCACACCTCATTCACCTCTCCTCCTGCTTCTCCAGCCCTATCCCCCTCTGTCACTCCCTTCACTGGCTGCCAGTTACACCTCATCCACCTCTCCTCCTGCTTCTCCGGCCCTATCCCCCTCTGTCACTCCCCTCACTGGCTGCCAATCACACCTCATCCACCTCTCCTCCCGCTTCTCTGGCCCTATCCCCCTCTGTCACTCCCTTCACTGGCTGCCAATCACACCTCATCCACCTCTCCTCCCACTTCTCCAGCCCTATCCCCCTCTGTCACTCCCTTCACTGGCTGCCAATCACACCTCATCCACCTCTCCTCCCGCTTCTCTGGCCCTATCCCCCTCTGTCACTCCCTTCACTGGCTGCCAATCACACCTCATCCACCTCTCCTCCCACTTCTCCAGCCCTATCCCCCTCTGTCACTCCCTTCACTGGCTGCCAATCACACCTCATCCACCTCTCCTCCCGCTTCTCTGGCCCTATCCCCCTCTGTCACTCCCTTCACTGGCTGCCAATCACACCTCATCCATCTCTCCTCCTGCTTCTCTGGCCTTATCCCCCTCTGTCACTCCCTTCACTGGCTGCCAATCACACCTCATCCACCTCTCCTCCTGCTTCTCCAGCCCTATCCCCCTCTGTCACTCCCTTCACTGGCTGCCAATCACACCTCATCCATCTCTCCTCCCACTTCTCCAGCCCTATCCCCCTCTGTCACTCCCTTCACTGGCTGCCAATCACACCTCATCCACCTCTCCTCCTGCTTCTCCAGCCCTATCCCCCTCTGTCACTCCCTTCACTGGCTGCCAATCACACCTCATCCATCTCTCCTCCCACTTCTCCAGCCCTATCCCCCTCTGTCACTCCCTTCACTGGCTGCCAATCACACCTCATCCATCTCTCCTTCTTCTTCTCCAGCCCTATCCCCCTCTGTCACTCCCTTCACTGGCTGCCAATCACACCTCATCCACCTCTCCTCCTGCTTCTCTGGCCTTATCCCCCTCTGTCACTCCCTTCACTGGCTGCCAATCACACCTCATCCATCTCTCCTCCCACTTTCCCAGCCCTATCCCCCTCTGTCACTCCCCTCACTGGCTGCCAATCACACCTCATCCACCTCTCCTACCGCTTCTCTGGCCCTATCCCCCTCTGTCACTCCCTTCACTGGCTGCCAATCACACCTCATTCACCTCTCCTCCTGCTTCTCCAGCCCTATCCCCCTCTGTCACTCCCCTCACTGGCTGCCAATCACACCTCATCCACCTCTCCTACCGCTTCTCTGGCCCTATCCCCCTCTGTCACTCCCTTCACTGGCTGCCAATCACACCTCATTCACCTCTCCTCCTGCTTCTCCAGCCCTATCCCCCTCTGTCACTCCCCTCACTGGCTGCCAATCACACCTCATCCACCTCTCCTCCCGCTTCTCCAGCCCTATCCCCCTCTGTCACTCCCCTCACTGGCTGCCAATCACACCTCATCCATCTCTCCTACCGCTTCTCTGGCCCTATCCCCCTCTGTCACTCCCTTCACTGGCTGCCAATCACACCTCATTCACCTCTCCTCCTGCTTCTCTGGCCCTATCCCCCTCTGTCACTCCCCTCACTGGCTGCCAATCACACCTCATCCACCTCTCCTACCGCTTCTCTGGCCCTATCCCCCTCTGTCACTCCCTTCACTGGCTGCCAGTTACACCTCATCCACCTCTCCTCCCGCTTCTCCAGCCCTATCCCCCTCTGTCACTCCCTTCACTGGCTGCCAGTCACACCTCATCCACCTCTCCTCCCGCTTCTCCAGCCCTATCCCCCTCTGTCACTCCCTTCACTGGCTGCCAATCACACCTCATCCACCTCTCCTCTCACTTCTCCAGCCCTATCCCCCTCTGTCACTCCCTTCACTGGCTGCCAATCACACCTCATTCACCTCTCCTCCTGCTTCTCCAGCCCTATCCCCCTCTGTCACTCCCCTCACTGGCTGCCAGTCACACCTCATCCACCTCTCCTCCCGCTTCTCTGGCCCAATCCCCCTCTGTCACTCCCTTCACTGGCTGCCAATCACACCTCATCCACCTCTCCTACCGCTTCTCTGGCCCTATCCCCCTCTGTCACTCCCTTCACTGGCTGCCAATCACACCTCATCCATCTCTCCTCCTGCTTCTCCAGCCCTATCCCCCTCTGTCACTCCCTTCACTGGCTGCCAATCACACCTCATCCACCTCTCCTCCTGCTTCTCTGGCCTTATCCCCCTCTGTCACTCCCTTCACTGGCTGCCAATCACACCTCATCCATCTCTCCTCCCACTTTCCCAGCCCTATCCCCCTCTGTCACTCCCCTCACTGGCTGCCAATCACACCTCATCCACCTCTCCTACCGCTTCTCTGGCCCTATCCCCCTCTGTCACTCCCTTCACTGGCTGCCAATCACACCTCATTCACCTCTCCTCCTGCTTCTCCAGCCCTATCCCCCTCTGTCACTCCCCTCACTGGCTGCCAATCACACCTCATCCACCTCTCCTCCCGCTTCTCCAGCCCTATCCCCCTCTGTCACTCCCCTCACTGGCTGCCAATCACACCTCATCCATCTCTCCTACCGCTTCTCTGGCCCTATCCCCCTCTGTCACTCCCTTCACTGGCTGCCAATCACACCTCATTCACCTCTCCTCCTGCTTCTCTGGCCCTATCCCCCTCTGTCACTCCCCTCACTGGCTGCCAATCACACCTCATCCACCTCTCCTACCGCTTCTCTGGCCCTATCCCCCTCTGTCACTCCCTTCACTGGCTGCCAGTTACACCTCATCCACCTCTCCTCCCGCTTCTCCAGCCCTATCCCCCTCTGTCACTCCCTTCACTGGCTGCCAGTCACACCTCATCCACCTCTCCTCCCGCTTCTCCAGCCCTATCCCCCTCTGTCACTCCCTTCACTGGCTGCCAATCACACCTCATCCACCTCTCCTCTCACTTCTCCAGCCCTATCCCCCTCTGTCACTCCCTTCACTGGCTGCCAATCACACCTCATTCACCTCTCCTTCTGCTTCTCCAGCCCTATCCCCCTCTGTCACTCCCCTCACTGGCTGCCAGTCACACCTCATCCACCTCTCCTCCCGCTTCTCTGGCCCAATCCCCCTCTGTCACTCCCTTCACTGGCTGCCAATCACACCTCATCCACCTCTCCTACCGCTTCTCTGGCCCTATCCCCCTCTGTCACTCCCTTCACTGGCTGCCAATCACACCTCATCCACCTCTCCTCCCGCTTCTCTGGCCCTATCCCCCTCTGTCACTCCCTTCACTGGCTGCCAATCACACCTCATCCACCTCTCCTCCCGCTTCTCCAGCCCTATCCCCCTCTGTCACTCCCCTCACTGGCTGCCAGTCACACCTCATCCACCTCTCCTCCCGCTTCTCTGGCCCTATCCCCCTCTGTCACTCCCTTCACTGGCTGCCAATCACACCTCATCCATCTCTCCTCCTGCTTCTCTGGCCTTATCCCCCTCTGTCACTCCCTTCACTGGCTGCCAATCACACCTCATCCATCTCTCCTCCCACTTTCCCAGCCCTATCCCCCTCTGTCACTCCCCTCACTGGCTGCCAATCACACCTCATCCACCTCTCCTACCGCTTCTCTGGCCCTATCCCCCTCTGTCACTCCCCTCACTGGCTGCCAGTCACACCTCATCCACCTCTCCTCCCGCTTCTCTGGCCCTATCCCCCTCTGTCACTCCCTTCACTGGCTGCCAATCACACCTCATCCACCTCTCCTCCCGCTTCTCCAGCCCTATCCCCCTCTGTCACTCCCCTCACTGGCTGCCAGTCACACCTCATCCACCTCTCCTACCGCTTCTCTGGCCCTATCCCCCTCTGTCACTCCCTTCACTGGCTGCCAGTCACACCTCATCCACCTCTCCTCCTGCTTCTCCAGCCCTATCCCCCTCTGTCACTCCCTTCACTGGCTGCCAATCACACCTCATCCACCTCTCCTACCACTTCTCTGGCCCTATCCCCCTCTGTCACTCCCTTTACTGGCTGCCAATCACACCTCATCCACCTCTCCTCCTGCTTCTCTGGCCCTATCCCCCTCTGTCACTCCCCTCACTGGCTGCCAATCACACCTCATCCACCTCTCCTCCCGCTTCTCTGGCCCTATCCCCCTCTGTCACTCCCTTCACTGGCTGCCAATCACACCTCATCCACCTCTCCTCCTGCTTCTCTGGCCCTATCCCCCTCTGTCACTCCCTTCACTGGCTGCCAGTCACACCTCATCCATCTCTCCTCCCACTTCTCCAGCCCTATCCCCCTCTGTCACTCCCCTCACTGGCTGCCAGTCACACCTCATCCACCTCTCCTCCTGCTTCTCCAGCCCTATCCCCCTCTGTCAGTCCCCTCACTGGCTGCCAATCACACCTCATCCACCTCTCCTCCCACTTCTCCAGCCCTATCCCCCTCTGTCAGTCCCCTCACTGGCTGCCAGTCACACCTCATCCACCTCTCCTACCGCTTCTCTGGCCCTATCCCCCTCTGTCACTCCCTTCACTGGCTGCCAATCACACCTCATCCACCTCTCCTCCCGCTTCTCTGGCCCTATCCCCCTCTGTCACTCCCTTCACTGGCTGCCAGTCACACCTCATCCACCTCTCCTCCCGCTTCTCTAGCCCTATCCCCCTCTGTCACTCCCTTCACTGGCTGCCAGTCACACCTCATCCACCTCTCCTCCCGCTTCTCTGGCCCTATCCCCCTCTGTCACTCCCTTCACTGGCTGCCAATCACACCTCATCCACCTCTCCTCCTGCTTCTCTGGCCCTATCCCCCTCTGTCACTCCCTTCACTGGCTGCCAATCACACCTCATCCACCTCTCCTCCTGCTTCTCTGGCCCTATCCCCCTCTGTCACTCCCTTCACTGGCTGCCAATCACACCTCATCCACCTCTCCTCCCACTTCTCCAGCCCTATCCCCCTCTGTCACTCCCTTCACTGGCTGCCAATCACACCTCATCCACCTCTCCTCCTACTTCTCCGGCCCTATCTCCCTCTGTCACTTCCTTCACTGGCTGCCAATCACACCTCATCCACCTCTCCTCCTGCTTCTCCAGCCCTATCCCCCTCTGTCACTCCCCTCACTGGCTGCCAATCACACCTCCTCCACCTCTCCTCCCACTTCTCCAGCCCTATCCCCCTCTGTCACTCCCCTCACTGGCTGCCAATCACACCTCCTCCACCTCTCCTCCCACTTCTCCAGCCCTATCCCCCTCTGTCATTTCCCTCACTGGCTGCCAATCACACCTCATCCACCTCTCCTCCTGCTTCTCTGGCCCTATCCCCCTCTGTCAGTCCCTTCACTGGCTGCCAATCACACCTCATCCACCTCTCCTACCACTTCTCTGGCCCAATCCCCCTCTGTCACTCCCTTCACTGGCTACCAATCACACCTCATCCACCTCTCCTCCCGCTTCTCTGGCCCAATCCCCCTCTGTCATTCCCCTCACTGGCTGCCAATCACACCTCATCCATCTCTCCTCCCACTTCTCCAGCCAGTGGCGTATCTGGGTAAAATAGCGCCTATGGCAAACACTTAAATTGCGCCCCCCTCACATCCCCAGCCCCGCCCCCAAAAAGAGTCTCATTCATTCCCCCATAATAAAAGCAGCCAGGTGCCTCAAGATAAGAAATTAAATAGCCAGGTGCGTCAAGATATTTCAGTAGCAGTGTCCCCTATATACATAGAGTAGATATGTTCCACAGACAATAGAATTAAGAAGACTCGTGCTTCTAGATATCAGTATAAGGTAGTTATATGTGCACCCCACATTTGAAAAGTGCTCATCTAAGGACAGCTATTGGCATGACTATGTATTCTGTACAGTGCTGCAGAAGATGTCAGAGCTATATAAATACATACTAATAATAATATGATTGGACATTAGACTATGAGTATGGTAGGATTAGATTGTGAGCTCTAAAGACAGTTATTGACATGACCATGTACTCTGTAAAGTGCTGCAGAAGATGTCAGAGCTATATGAATTCATACTAATAATAATATCATTGGACATTAGACTGTGACTATGGTAGGATTAGAGTGTGAGCTCCTCTCTGAGGACAGTCAGTGACATGACTATGTACTCTGTAATGTGCTGCAGGAGATGTCAGTGCTATATAAATACATAATAATAATATGGGAGGTCATTAGGCTATGACTATGGTAGGATTAGAGTGTGAGCTCCTCTGAGGACAGTCAGTGACATGACTATGTACTCTGTAAAGTGCTGCAGACGATGTCAGTGCTATATAAATACATAATAATATTATGGTAGGACATTAGACTATGGCTATGGTAGGATTAGATTGTGAGCTTCTCTGAGGACAGTGAGTGACATGACTATGTACTCTGTAAAGTGCTGCAGAAGATGTCAGTGCTATATAAATACATAATAATAATATGGTAGGACATTAGACTATGACTATGGCGGGATTAGATTGTGAGCTCCTTGGAGGACATTCAGTGGCATGCCTAGGTGCTCTATAAAGTGCTGCAGAAGCAGTGTGTGCCTGTCCGTCTCCTGAATCGGACGTTCCTCCATTAGCAGTATACACGCCGCCAGCACATGACGTCACACTCACGCCAGCGTGCTATAGAACTAATGGAAGAGTGGCAGATTCAGGAGATGGACAGGCACAGTGACACAGGACAGGTAATGTATAAATGCACACATCATGTACATTTATATACTGGGGGGGAACAGCGCAGGGAGTTTCAACACATTTGTCCCAATATTGCTCGCCGTTTCCATCATGCACCTGATCGTGAAAGTCGGTCCTACTGACTCCTACATCTTACAGTATATCCATCTTATACATGCAGCCAATTTTAGCCTGAAATTGGTTGCTTGATCGATCGGACGTGCACTTGGTGTCACCAATTTTCATCCGATTCGATTATAATAATCAAATCAGATGGTCATTGGCCGCCAAGTCACCTGATGTATGGCAACCTTAAGACCTTCTTAACAGAAAATGATAAACAGCAACTATACTTTATAAAATTAGGATGCAGAGAGCTCAAGAAGTTAGGACCAGCAGTGAAAGGGTTATTGAAAGAAAAATGCAGGCTAGAGTGAAGAGCAGACCATAGTACAGGTCAGGTCAGTGAGAGAGTGAATAGTGGAAGGAAGGGGGGATGAGCGGAGCTGGGAAAAAAGGGCGCATGCCGCTAGTGGACAAAAAGGGCGCCGCCATTCACTCCCATAATAAATAGCGTTTAATGGGCGCCGAGTAGGAAAAAAGGGCGCCGGAGCTAAATAAAGTTTATAAACGGCGCCAGGAGCTAAATAAAGTTTACAAACGGCGCCCGGCGATGTTTAATGATTTATAACTGAACTTGTGGTGATTTACGTTTATAAAATGCACCCGTGCCGAATAACGTTTATGAAAATAATAAACATATTTATCTTATTTAAATAATTAAAACATTATTTAAAGTTTTATCTCTTACTGTTTGTAAAACATTATTATTCACAAAATAAAGCGATCAGTACGTAACGTAAATTGCAAAATTTTTTTTGAATCCACAATTAGTAAAACATTATTATCCACATAATAAAGGGGGGTCTTAGGTTTAGGCACCAACAGGGGGGTCTTAGGTTTAGGCACCAATAGGGGGGTCTAGGGGTTAGGGGTAGGTACAGGGAGGGGTACTTAGGCAACAACAGGGGGGGGTCTTAGGTTTAGGCACTAACAGGGGGGTCTTAGGTTTAGGCACCAACAGGGGGGTTTTAGGTTTAGGCATTAACAGGGGGGTCTTAGGTTTAGGCACCAACAGGGGGGTCCTAGGTTAAGGCACCAACAGGGGGGTCTTAGGTTTAGGCACCAACAGGGGGGTCTTAGGTTTAGGCACCAACAGGGGGGTCTTAGGTTTAGGCACCAACAGGGGAGTCTAGGGGTTAGGGATAGGTACAGGTAGGGTTCTGTGTAAGAGTAGGCTTAGGTATAGTTTTAGTAAAATTTTAGTAATAATTACTAATGTATTACAACATTTATTACGAACGTAGTTATATTTATATCATCTTTATAAACAATATTTTCAAATTTTATTATAACAACAAACCATAAATGACGGTTATTCACAATAATATACAATTATAACAATTAAACATATATTATTGGTTTTTTTATAAACGTAATTATAAGTTTAACTTTTGAAACAGGGAAGATTAACGTTTTCACAATTTCCGATTTCATAAACATTATTTAATGATTTATAATTTTGTTAAACATTATTTGTAAACGAAATATAGCACACTATATTTATAAACCCTATTAATGATTAATTATTATTTAGAGTTTACACCCCGCGCCCTTTTTGTCCAGGCGCCCTTTTTGTACGTACGCGGGATGAGCAGCTTACACAGTGTGTCTGGTTGTTGTCTGTAGACTGTCCCTCCTACCTGAACCAGTGTTAGAAAAGCTGCAGATAAGAGCTAGGGAATAAAGAGAAAGAAGCACAGCCTGCCCACCAATTATCACAGTAAAGTGGATGCAAGTGCATCAGGTCACTAGGAGAGGTCAGGTGACTCGTACTCTACACTGAACATTCCGTCCATCCATAGCTGTAAGCTGCATCAGTACACAGGCACAGTCTGACGTAGGCTGAGTCCTGTGTGTCCAAGAAGCAAAGCTGGGCTGCTGGCACTGGAGACAGGTAGTAACTTGCCTCTTTCTTACTTTGCACATGTCTCCTCAGCACCCATCTTTGCTCTAGTAGTCTCACCCTGCCCAGTACCTTTAGGAGCAGCAACGTTCTATCCCCTGCTCCTTCTGACACATCGCACTGTCTGGCACTACACGTGTTAGAGATACACAGTCGCACTCCTGCCTGGCCGGGATCACATGGGGCCGGGCAGCCAGTGAGAGAGGAGTGAGTTACAATCCTCTCTCTCACTGGCTGCCCAGCCCCATGTGATCCTCATGCATGCAGGCTACAAGCGTGTGTATCTCTGCAGTCACAGACCGCAGCCAGGGAAACAGTCGGGGCGCTGCCGGTTGTATTACATATTAGCCCCGGTTCTCAGCCTCTAGCAATGCTGGCTCCTGCCTGCCTGCCTGTCTGTGTGTCACTCGGCTGCAGTGCAGCTACTCAGGGATGTTTTTAATTATGCGCCCCTTTGGAGGTGAATAACAAGGGCGCCTATAGCAGGTGCCCCATGTGCACGCCTCCAGATCCGCCTCTGTCTCCAGCCCTATCCCCCTCTGTCACTCCATTCACTGGCTGCCAGTCACACCTCATCCATCTCTCCTCCCACTTCTCCAGCCCTATCCCCCTCTGTCACTCCATTCACTGGCTGCCAGTCACACCTCATCCACCTCTCCTCCCGCTTCTCCAGCCCTATCCCCCTCTGTCACTCCCTTCACTGGCTGCCAATCACACCTCATCCACCTCTCCTCCCGCTTCTCTGGCCCTATCCCCCTCTGTCACTCCCTTCACTGGCTGCCAGTCACACCTCATCCACCTCTCCTCCCGCTTCTCCAGCCCTATCCCCCTCTGTCACTCCCTTCACTGGCTGCCAATCACACCTCATCCACCTCTCCTCCCGCTTCTCTGGCCCTATCCCCCTCTGTCACTCCCTTCACTGGCTGCCAGTCACACCTCATCCACCTCTCCTCCCGCTTCTCCAGCCCTATCCCCCTCTGTCACTCCCTTCACTGGCTGCCAATCACACCTCATCCACCTCTCCTCCTGCTTCTCCAGCCCTATCCCCCTCTGTCACTCCCTTCACTGGCTGCCAATCACACCTCATCCACCTCTCCTCCCGCTTCTCTGGCCCTATCCCCCTCTGTCACTCCCTTCACTGGCTGCCAGTCACACCTCATCCACCTCTCCTCCCGCTTCTCCAGCCCTATCCCCCTCTGTCACTCCCTTCACTGGCTGCCAATCACACCTCATCCACCTCTCCTCCTGCTTCTCTGGCCCTATCCCCCTCTGTCACTCCCCTCACTGGCTGCCAATCACACCTCATCCACCTCTCCTCCTGCTTCTCTGGCCCTATCCCCCTCTGTCACTCCCTTCACTGGCTGCCAGTCACACCTCATCCACCTCTCCTCCCGCTTCTCCAGCCCTATCCCCCTCTGTCACTCCCTTCACTGGCTGCCAATCACACCTCATCCACCTCTCCTCCTGCTTCTCTGGCCCTATCCCCCTCTGTCACTCCCCTCACTGGCTGCCAATCACACCTCATCGACCTCTCCTCCCGCTTCTCCAGCCCTATCCCCCTCTGTCACTCCCTTCACTGGCTGCCAATCACACCTCATCCACCTCTCCTCCCGCTTCTCTGGCCCTATCCCCCTCTGTCACTCCCTTCACTGGCTGCCAGTCACACCTCATCCACCTCTCCTCCCACTTCTCCAGCCCTATCCCCCTCTGTCACTCCCTTCACTGGCTGCCAATCACACCTCATCCACCTCTCCTCCAGCTTCTCCAGCCCTATCCCCCTCTGTCACTCCCTTCACTGGCTGCCAATCACACCTCATCCACCTCTCCTCCCGCTTCTCTGGCCCTATCCCCCTCTGTCACTCCCTTCACTGGCGGCCAATCACACCTCATTCACCTCTCCTCCCACTTCTCCAGCCCTATCCCCCTCTGTCACTCCCTTCACTGGCTGCCAATCACACCTCATCCACCTCTCCTCCCGCTTCTCCAGCCCTATCCCCCTCTGTCACTCCCTTCACTGGCTGCCAATCACACCTCATCCACCTCTCCTCCCGCTTCTCTGGCCCTATCCCCCTCTGTCACTCCCTTCACTGGCTGCCAGTCACACCTCATCCACCTCTCCTCCCACTTCTCCAGCCCTATCCCCCTCTGTCACTCCCTTCACTGGCTGCCAATCACACCTCATCCACCTCTCCTCCTGCTTCTCCAGCCCTATCCCCCTCTGTCACTCCCTTCACTGGCTGCCAATCACACCTCATCCACCTCTCCTCCCGCTTCTCTGGCCCTATCCCCCTCTGTCACTCCCTTCACTGGCTGCCAGTCACACCTCGTCCACCTCTCCTCCTGCTTCTCTGGCCTTATCCCCCTCTGTCACTCCCTTCACTGGCTGCCAATCACACCTCATTCACCTCTCCTCCCACTTCTCCAGCCCTATCCCCCTCTGTCACTCCCTTCACTGGCTGCCAATCACACCTCATCCACCTCTCCTCCCGCTTCTCTGGCCCAATCCCCCTCTGTCACTCCCGTCATTGGCTGCCAATCACACCTCATCCATCTCTCCTCCTGCTTCTCTGGCCTTATCCCCCTCTGTCACTCCCTTCACTGGCTGCCAGTCACACCTCATCCATCTCTCCTCCCGCTTCTCCAGCCCTATCCCCCTCTGTCACTCCCTTCACTGGCTGCCAATCACACCTCATCCATCTCTCCTCCTGCTTCTCTGGCCTTATCCCCCTCTGTCACTCCCCTCACTGGCTGCCAGTCACACCTCATCCACCTCTCCTCCCACTTCTCCAGCCCTATCCCCCTCTGTCACTCCCTTCACTGGCTGCCAATCACACCTCATCCATCTCTCCTCCCGCTTCTCTGGCCCAATCCCCCTCTGTCACTCCCCTCACTGGCTGCCAATCACACCTCATCCACCTCTCCTCCTGCTTCTCTGGCCCTATCCCCCTCTGTCACTCCCTTCACTGGCTGCCAATCACACCTCATCCACCTCTCCTCCTGCTTCTCTGGCCCAATCCCCCTCTGTCACTCCTGTCATTGGCTGCCAATCACACCTCATCCATCTCTCCTCCCGCTTCTCTGGCCCAATCCCCCTCTGTCATTTCCGTCATTGGCTGCCAATCACACCTCATCCACCTCTCCTCCTGCTTCTCCAGCCCTATCCCCCTCTGTCACTCCCTTCACTGGCTGCCAATCACACCTCATCCATCTCTCCTCCTGCTTCTCTGGCCTTATCCCCCTCTGTCACTCCCCTCACTGGCTGCCAGTCACACCTCATCCACCTCTCCTCCCACTTCTCCAGCCCTATCCCCCTCTGTCACTCCCTTCACTGGCTGCCAATCACACCTCATTCACCTCTCCTCCTGCTTCTCCAGCCCTATCCCCCTCTGTCACTCCCCTCACTGGCTGCCAATCACACCTCATCCACCTCTCCTCCTGCTTCTCTGGCCCTATCCCCCTCTGTCACTCCCTTCACTGGCTGCCAATCACACCTCATCCACCTCTCCTCCCGCTTCTCCAGCCCTATCCCCCTCTGTCAGTCCCTTCACTGGCTGCCAATCACACCTCATCCACCTCTCCTCCCACTTCTCCAGCCCACTCTCCCTCTGTCACTCCCTTCACTGGCTGCCAATCACACCTCATCCACCTCTCCTCCTGCTTCTTCAGCCCTACCCCCTCTGTCACTCCCTTCACTGGCTGCCAATCACACCTCATCCACCTCTCCTCCCGCTTCTCTGGCCCTATCCCCCTCTGTCACTCCCCTCACTGGCTGCCAATCACACCTCATCCACCTCTCCTCCCACTTCTCCAGCCCTATCCCCCTCTGTCACTCCCTTCACTGGCTGCCAATCACACCTCATTCACCTCTCCTCCTGCTTCTCCAGCCCTATCCCCCTCTGTCACTCCCCTCACTGGCTGCCAATCACACCTCATCCACCTCTCCTCCTGCTTCTCTGGCCCTATCCCCCTCTGTCACTCCCTTCACTGGCTGCCAATCACACCTCATCCACCTCTCCTCCTGCTTCTTCAGCCCTACCCCCTCTGTCACTCCCTTCACTGGCTGCCAGTCACGCCTCATCCACCTCTCCTCCCGCTTCTCCAGCCCTATCCCCCTCTGTCACTCCCTTCACTGGCTGCCAGTCACACCTCATCCACCTCTCCTCCCGCTTCTCTGGCCCAATCCCCCTCTGTCACTCCCTTCACTGGCTGCCAGTCACACCTCATCCACCTCTCCTCCCGCTTCTCTGGCCCTATCCCCCTCTGTCACTCCCTTCACTGGCTGCCTGCCAATCACACCTCATCCACCTCTCCTCCCGCTTCTCTGGCCCTATCCCCCTCTGTCACTCCCTTCACTGGCTGCCTGCCAATCACACCTCATCCACCTCTCCTCCTGCTTCTCTGGCCCTATCCCCCTCTGTCACTCCCTTCACTGGCTGCCAGTCACACCTCATCCACCTCTCCTCCTGCTTCTCTGGCCCTATCCCCCTCTGTCACTCCCCTCACTGGCTGCCAATCACACCTCATCCACCTCTCCTCCCGCTTCTCTGGCCCTATCCCCCTCTGTCACTCCCCTCACTGGCTGCCAGTCACACCTCATCCACCTCTCCTCCTGCTTCACTGGCCCAATCCCCCTCTGTCAGTCCCTTCACTGGCTGCCAGTCACACCTCATCCACCTCTCCTCCCGCTTCTCCAGCCCTATCCCCCTCTGTCACTCCCCTCACTGGCTGCCAGTCACACCTCATCCACCTCTCCTCCCACTTCTCCAGCCCTATCCCCTTCTGTCACTCCCTTCACTGGCTGCCAGTCACGCCTCATCCACCTCTCCTCCCGCTTCTCCAGCCCTATCCCCCTCTGTCACTCCCTTCACTGGCTGCCAGTCACACCTCATCCACCTCTCCTCCCGCTTCTCTGGCCCAATCCCCCTCTGTCACTCCCTTCACTGGCTGCCAGTCACACCTCATCCACCTCTCCTCCCGCTTCTCTGGCCCTATCCCCCTCTGTCACTCCCTTCACTGGCTGCCTGCCAATCACACCTCATCCACCTCTCCTCCTGCTTCTCTGGCCCTATCCCCCTCTGTCACTCCCTTCACTGGCTGCCAATCACACCTCATCCACCTCTCCTCCCGCTTCTCTGGCCCTATCCCCCTCTGTCACTCCCTTCACTGGCTGCCAGTCACACCTCATCCACCTCTCCTCCTGCTTCTCTGGCCCTATCCCCCTCTGTCACTCCCCTCACTGGCTGCCAATCACACCTCATCCACCTCTCCTCCCGCTTCTCTGGCCCAATCCCCCTCTGTCAGTCCCTTCACTGGCTGCCAGTCACACCTCATCCACCTCTCCTCCCGCTTCTCCAGCCCTATCCCCCTCTGTCACTCCCCTCACTGGCTGCCAGTCACACCTCATCCACCTCTCCTCCCGCTTCTCCAGCCCTATCCCCTTCTGTCACTCCCTTCACTGGCTGCCAGTCACACCTCATCCACCTCTCCTCCTGCTTCTCTGGCCCTATCCCCCTCTGTCACTCCCTTCACTGGCTGCCAATCACACCTCATTCACCTCTCCTCCCGCTTCTCTGGCCCTATCCCCCTCTGTCACTCCCTTCACTGGCTGCCAGTCACACCTCATCCACCTCTCCTCCTGCTTCTCTGGCCCTATCCCCCTCTGTCACTCCCTTCACTGGCTGCCAATCACACCTCATCCACCTCTCCTCCCACTTCTCCAGCCCTATCCCCCTCTGTCACTCCCTTCACTGGCTGCCAATCACACCTCATTCACCTCTCCTCCCGCTTCTCTGGCCCAATCCCCCTCTGTCACTCCCTTCACTGGCTGCCAGTCACACCTCATCCACCTCTCCTCCCGCTTCTCTGGCCCTATCCCCCTCTGTCACTCCCTTCACTGGCTGCCTGCCAATCACACCTCATCCACCTCTCCTCCTGCTTCTCTGGCCCTATCCCCCTCTGTCACTCCCTTCACTGGCTGCCAATCACACCTCATCCACCTCTCCTCCCACTTCTCCAGCCCTATCCCCCTCTGTCAGTCCCTTCACTGGCTGCCAATCACACCTCATCCACCTCTCCTCCCGCTTCTCTGGCCCAATCCCCCTCTGTCAGTCCCTTCACTGGCTGCCAGTCACACCTCATCCACCTCTCCTCCCGCTTCTCCAGCCCTATCCCCCTCTGTCACTCCCCTCACTGGCTGCCAGTCACACCTCATCCACCTCTCCTCCCACTTCTCCAGCCCTATCCCCTTCTGTCACTCCCTTCACTGGCTGCCAATCACACCTCATCCACCTCTCCTCCCACTTCTCCAGCCCTATCCCCCTCTGTCACTCCCTTCACTGGCTGCCAATCACACCTCATTCACCTCTCCTCCCGCTTCTCTGGCCCTATCCCCCTCTGTCACTCCCTTCACTGGCTGCCAATCACACCTCATTCACCTCTCCTCCCGCTTCTCTGGCCCAATCCCCCTCTGTCATTCCCCTCACTGGCTGCCAATCACACCTCATCCACCTCTCCTCCTGCTTCTCCCGCCCTATCCCCCTCTGTCACTCCCTTCACTGGCTGCCAATCACACCTCATCCACCTCTCCTCCCGCTTCTCTGGCCCTATCCCCCTCTGTCACTCCCTTCACTGGCTGCCAATCACACCTCATCCACCTCTCCTCCTGCTTCTCCAGCCCTATCCCCCTCTGTCAGTCCCTTCACTGGCTGCCAATCACACCTCATCCACCTCTCCTCCCGCTTCTCTGGCCCACTCTCCCTCTGTCAGTCCCTTCACTGGCTGCCAATCACACCTCATCCATCTCTCCTCCCACTTCTCCAGCCCTATCCCCCTCTGTCACTCCCTTCACTGGCTGCCAGTCACACCTCATCCACCTCTCCTCCTGCTTCTCCAGCCCTATCCCCCTCTGTCACTCCCTTCACTGGCTGCCAGTTACACCTCATCCACCTCTCCTCCCACTTCTCCAGCCCTATCCCCCTCTGTCACTCCCTTCACTGGCTGCCAGTCACACCTCATCCATCTCTCCTCCCACTTCTCCAGCCCTATCCCCCTCTGTCACTCCCTTCACTGGCTGCCAGTTACACCTCATCCACCTCTCCTCCCACTTCTCCAGCCCTATCCCCCTCTGTCACTCCCTTCACTGGCTGCCAATCACACCTCATCCACCTCTCCTCCCGCTTCTCCAGCCCTATCCCCCTCTGTCACTCCCCTCACTGGCTGCCAATCACACCTCATCCACCTCTCCTCCCACTTCTCCAGCCCTATCCCCCTCTGTCACTCCCTTCACTGGCTGCCAGTTACACCTCATCCACCTCTCCTCCCACTTCTCCAGCCCTATCCCCCTCTGTCACTCCCTTCACTGGCTGCCAATCACACCTCATCCACCTCTCCTCCTGCTTCTCTGGCCCTATCCCCCTCTGTCACTCCCTTCACTGGCTGCCAATCACACCTCCTCCACCTCTCCTCCCACTTCTCCAGCCCTACCCCCATCTGTCAGTCCCTTCACTGGCTGCCAGTCACACCTCATCCATCTCTCCTCCCACTTCTCCAGCCCTATCCCCCTCTGTCACTCCCTTCACTGGCTGCCAGTTACACCTCATCCACCTCTCCTCCCACTTCTCCAGCCCTATCCCCCTCTGTCACTCCCTTCACTGGCTGCCAATCACACCTCATCCACCTCTCCTCCCGCTTCTCCAGCCCTATCCCCCTCTGTCACTCCCCTCACTGGCTGCCAATCACACCTCATCCACCTCTCCTCCCACTTCTCCAGCCCTATCCCCCTCTGTCACTCCCTTCACTGGCTGCCAGTTACACCTCATCCACCTCTCCTCCCACTTCTCCAGCCCTATCCCCCTCTGTCACTCCCTTCACTGGCTGCCAATCACACCTCATCCACCTCTCCTCCTGCTTCTCTGGCCCTATCCCCCTCTGTCACTCCCTTCACTGGCTGCCAATCACACCTCCTCCACCTCTCCTCCCACTTCTCCAGCCCTACCCCCATCTGTCAGTCCCTTAACTGGCTGCCAATCACACCTCATCCACCTCTCCTCCCGCTTCTCCAGCCCTATCCCCCTCTGTCACTCCCCTCACTGGCTGCCAATCACACCTCATCCACCTCTCCTACCACTTCTCTGGCCCTATCCCCCTCTGTCACTCCCTTCACTGGCTGCCAATCACACCTCATTCACCTCTCCTCCCGCTTCTCCAGCCCTATCCCCCTCTGTCACTCCCCTCACTGGCTGCCAATCACACCTCATCCACCTCTCCTCCCACTTCTCCGGCCCTATCCCCCTCTGTCACTCCCTTCACTGGCTGCCAATCACACCTCATCCACCTCTCCTCCCGCTTCTCTGGCCCTATCCCCCTCTGTCACTCCCTTCACTGGCTGCCAGTTACACCTCATCCACCTCTCCTCCCGCTTCTCTGGCCCTATCTCCCTCTGTCACTCCCTTCACTGGCTGCCAGTTACACCTCATCCACCTCTCCTCCCGCTTCTCTGGCCCAATCCCCCTCTGTCACTCCCTTCACTGGCTGCCAATCACACCTCATCCACCTCTCCTCCCACTTCTCCAGCCCTATCCCCCTCTGTCAGTCCCTTCACTGGCTGCCAATCACACCTCATCCACCTCTCCTCCCGCTTCTCTGGCCCTATCCCCCTCTGTCACTCCCCTCACTGGCTGCCAATCACACCTCCTCCACCTCTCCTCCTGCTTCTCCAGCCCTATCCCCCTCTGTCACTCCCTTCACTGGCTGCCAATCACACCTCATCCACCTCTCCTCCTGCTTCTCTGGCCCTATCCCCCTCTGTCAGTCCCTTCACTGGCTGCCAATCACACCTCATCCACCTCTCCTCCTGCTTCTCTGGCCCTATCCCCCTCTGTCACTCCCTTCACTGGCTGCCAATCACACCTCCTCCACCTCTCCTCCCGCTTCTTCAGCCCTATCACCCTCTGTCACTCCCTTCACTGGCTGCCAATCACACCTCCTCCACCTCTCCTCCCGCTTCTTCAGCCCTATCACCCTCTGTCACTCCCTTCACTGCCTGCCAATCACACCTCATCCACCTCTCCTCCCACTTCTCCAGCCCTATCCCCTTCTGTCACTCCCTTCACTGGCTGCCAATCACACCTCATCCACCTCTCCTCCCACTTCTCCAGCCCTATCCCCCTCTGTCACTCCCTTCACTGGCTGCCAATCACACCTCATCCACCTCTCCTCCCACTTCTCTGGCCCTATCCCCCTCTGTCACTCCCTTCACTGGCTGCCAATCACACCTCATCCATCTCTCCTCCCACTTCTCTGGCCCTATCCCCCTCTGTCACTCCCTTCACTGGCTGCCAATCACACCTCATCCACCTCTCCTCCCACTTCTCTGGCCCTATCCCCCTCTGTCACTCCCTTCACTGGCTGCCAATCACACCTCATCCATCTCTCCTCCCGCTTCTCTGGCCCTATCCCCCTCTGTCACTCCCTTCACTGGCTGCCAATCACACCTCATCCATCTCTCCTCCCACTTCTCTGGCCCTATCCCCCTCTGTCACTCCCTTCACTGGCTGCCAGTCACACCTCATCCACCTCTCCTCCCACTTCTCCAGCCCTATCCCCCTCTGTCACTCCCTTCACTGGCTGCCAGTCACACCTCATCCACCTCTCCTCCCGCTTCTCTGGCCCTACCCCCCTCTGTCACTCCCTTCACTGGCTGCCAATCACACCTCATCCACCTCTCCTCCCGCTTCTCTGGCCCAATCCCCCTCTGTCACTCCCTTCACTGGCTGCCAATCACACCTCATCCACCTCTCCTCCCGCTTCTCTGGCCCTATCCCCCTCTGTCACTCCCTTCACTGGCTGCCAGTCACACCTCATCCACCTCTCCTCCCGCTTCTCTGGCCCTATCCCCCTCTGTCACTCCCTTCACTGGCTGCCAGTCACACCTCATCCACCTCTCCTCCCGCTTCTCCGGCCCTATCCCCCTCTGTCACTCCCTTCACTGGCTGCCAATCACACCTCATCCACCTCTCCTCCCGCTTCTCTGGCCCTATCCCCCTCTGTCACTCCCTTCACTGGCTGCCAGTCACACCTCATCCACCTCTCCTCCCGCTTCTCTGGCCCTATCCCCCTCTGTCACTCCCTTCACTGGCTGCCAATCACACCTCATCCACCTCTCCTCCCGCTTCTCTGGCCCTATCCCCCTCTGTCACTCCCTTCACTGGCTGCCAATCACACCTCATCCACCTCTCCTCCTGCTTTTCTGGCCCTATCCCCCTCTGTCACTCCCTTCACTGGCTGCCAATCACACCTCATCCACCTCTCCTCCTGCTTCTCTGGCCCTATCCCCCTCTGTCACTCCCTTCACTGGCTGCCAGTCACACCTCATCCACCTCTCCTCCCGCTTCTCCAGCCCTATCCCCCCTGTCACTCCCTTCACTGGCTGCCAATCACACCTCATCCACCTCTCCTACCACTTCTCCAGCCCTATCCCCCTCTGTCACTTCCTTCACTGGCTGCCAATCACACCTCATCCACCTCTCCTACCACTTCTCCAGCCCTATCCCCCTCTGTCACTCCCTTCACTGGCTGCCAATCACACCTCATCCACCTCTCCTACCACTTCTCCAGCCCTATCCCCCTCTGTCACTCCCTTCACTGGCTGCCAGTTACACCTCATCCACCTCTCCTCCTGCTTCTCTGGCCTTATCCCCCTCTGTCACTCCCCTCACTGGCTGCCAGTCACACCTCATCCACCTCTCCTCCTGCTTCTCTGGCCTTATCCCCCTCTGTCACTCCCTTCACTGGCTGCCAATCACACCTCATCCACCTCTCCTCCTGCTTCTCTGGCCCTATCCCCCTCTGTCACTCCCTTCACTGGCTGCCAATCACACCTCCTCCACCTCTCCTCCCGCTTCTTCAGCCCTATCACCCTCTGTCACTCCCTTCACTGCCTGCCAATCACACCTCATCCACCTCTCCTCCCACTTCTCCAGCCCTATCCCCTTCTGTCACTCCCTTCACTGGCTGCCAATCACACCTCATCCACCTCTCCTCCCACTTCTCCAGCCCTATCCCCCTCTGTCACTCCCTTCACTGGCTGCCAATCACACCTCATCCACCTCTCCTCCCACTTCTCTGGCCCTATCCCCCTCTGTCACTCCCTTCACTGGCTGCCAATCACACCTCATCCATCTCTCCTCCCACTTCTCTGGCCCTATCCCCCTCTGTCACTCCCTTCACTGGCTGCCAATCACACCTCATCCACCTCTCCTCCCACTTCTCTGGCCCTATCCCCCTCTGTCACTCCCTTCACTGGCTGCCAATCACACCTCATCCATCTCTCCTCCCGCTTCTCTGGCCCTATCCCCCTCTGTCACTCCCTTCACTGGCTGCCAATCACACCTCATCCATCTCTCCTCCCACTTCTCTGGCCCTATCCCCCTCTGTCACTCCCTTCACTGGCTGCCAGTCACACCTCATCCACCTCTCCTCCCACTTCTCCAGCCCTATCCCCCTCTGTCACTCCCTTCACTGGCTGCCAGTCACACCTCATCCACCTCTCCTCCCGCTTCTCTGGCCCTACCCCCCTCTGTCACTCCCTTCACTGGCTGCCAATCACACCTCATCCACCTCTCCTCCCGCTTCTCTGGCCCTATCCCCCTCTGTCACTCCCTTCACTGGCTGCCAATCACACCTCATCCACCTCTCCTCCCGCTTCTCTGGCCCTATCCCCCTCTGTCACTCCCTTCACTGGCTGCCAGTCACACCTCATCCACCTCTCCTCCCGCTTCTCTGGCCCTATCCCCCTCTGTCACTCCCTTCACTGGCTGCCAATCACACCTCATCCACCTCTCCTCCCGCTTCTCTGGCCCTATACCCCTCTGTCACTCCCTTCACTGGCTGCCAATCACACCTCATCCACCTCTCCTCCTGCTTCTCTGGCCCTATCCCCCTCTGTCACTCCCTTCACTGGCTGCCAATCACACCTCATCCACCTCTCCTCCTGCTTCTCTGGCCCTATCCCCCTCTGTCACTCCCTTCACTGGCTGCCAGTTACACCTCATCCACCTCTCCTCCCGCTTCTCTGGCCCTATCCCCCTCTGTCACTCCCTTCACTGGCTGCCAGTTACACCTCATCCACCTCTCCTCCTGCTTCTCTGGCCTTATCCCCCTCTGTCACTCCCCTCACTGGCTGCCAGTCACACCTCATCCACCTCTCCTCCTGCTTCTCTGGCCTTATCCCCCTCTGTCACTCCCTTCACTGGCTGCCAATCACACCTCATCCACCTCTCCTCCTGCTTCTCCAGCCCTATCCCCCTCTGTCACTCCCCTCACTGGCTGCCAATCACACCTCATCCACCTCTCCTCCCACTTCTCCGGCCCTATCCCCCTCTGTCACTCCCTTCACTGGCTGCCAGTTACACCTCATCCACCTCTCCTCCCGCTTCTCTGGCCCTATCCCCTCTGTCACTCCCCTCACTGGCTGCCAATCACACCTCATCCACCTCTCCTACCACTTCTCTGGCCCTATCCCCCTCTGTCACTCCCCTCACTGGCTGCCAATCACACCTCATCCACCTCTCCTACCGCTTCTCCAGCCCTATCCCCCTCTGTCACTCCCTTCACTGGCTGCCAATCACACCTCATCCACCTCTCCTCCTGCTTCTCTGGCCCTATACCCCTCTGTCACTCCCTTCACTGGCTGCCAATCACACCTCATCCACCTCTCCTCCCACTTCTCCAGCCCTATCCCCCTCTGTCACTCCCTTCACTGGCTGCCAATCACACCTCATCCACCTCTCCTCCCGCTTCTCTGGCCCTATCCCCCTCTGTCACTCCCCTCACTGGCTGCCAGTCACACCTCATCCACCTCTCCTCCCGCTTCTCTGGCCCAATCCCCCTCTGTCACTCCCTTCACTGGCTGCCAGTTACACCTCATCCACCTCTCCTCCTGCTTCTCTGGCCTTATCCCCCTCTGTCACTCCCCTCACTGGCTGCCAGTCACACCTCATCCACCTCTCCTCCTGCTTCTCTGGCCTTATCCCCCTCTGTCACTCCCTTCACTGGCTGCCAATCACACCTCATCCACCTCTCCTCCTGCTTCTCCAGCCCTATCCCCCTCTGTCACTCCCCTCACTGGCTGCCAATCACACCTCATCCACCTCTCCTCCCACTTCTCCGGCCCTATCCCCCTCTGTCACTCCCTTCACTGGCTGCCAATCACACCTCATCCACCTCTCCTACCGCTTCTCCAGCCCTATCCCCCTCTGTCACTCCCTTCACTGGCTGCCAATCACACCTCATCCACCTCTCCTCCTGCTTCTCTGGCCCTATCCCCCTCTGTCACTCCCTTCACTGGCTGCCAATCACACCTCATCCACCTCTCCTCCCACTTCTCCAGCCCTATCCCCCTCTGTCACTCCCTTCACTGGCTGCCAATCACACCTCATCCACCTCTCCTCCTGCTTCTCTGGCCTTATCCCCCTCTGTCACTCCCCTCACTGGCTGCCAGTCACACCTCATCCATCTCTCCTCCCGCTTCTCTGGCCCTATCCCCCTCTGTCACTCCCTTCACTGGCTGCCAATCACACCTCATCCACCTCTCCTCCCGCTTCTCTGGCCCTATCCCCCTCTGTCACTCCCTTCACTGGCTGCCAGTCACACCTCATCCACCTCTCCTCCCGCTTCTCCAGCCCTATCCCCCTCTGTCACTCCCTTCACTGGCTGCCAGTTACACCTCATCCACCTCTCCTCCCACTTCTCCAGCCCTATCCCCCTCTGTCACTCCCTTCACTGGCTGCCAATCACACCTCATCCATCTCTCCTCCTGCTTCTCTGGCCTTATCCCCCTCTGTCACTCCCCTCACTGGCTGCCAGTCACACCTCATCCACCTCTCCTCCTGCTTCTCTGGCCTTATCCCCCTCTGTCACTCCCTTCACTGGCTGCCAGTCACACCTCATCCACCTCTCCTCCCGCTTCTCCAGCCCTATCCCCCTCTGTCAGTCCCTTCACTGGCTGCCAATCACACCTCATCCACCTCTCCTCCCGCTTCTCCAGCCCTATCCCCCTCTGTCACTCCCTTCACTGGCTGCCAATCACACCTCATCCACCTCTCCTCTCACTTCTCCAGCCCTATCCCCCTCTGTCACTCCCTTCACTGGCTGCCAGTCACACCTCATCCATCTCTCCTCCCACTTCTCCAGCCCTATCCCCCTCTGTCACTCCCCTCACTGGCTGCCAATCACACCTCATCCACCTCTCCTCCCACTTCTCCGGCCCTATCCCCCTCTGTCACTCCCTTCACTGGCTGCCAATCACACCTCATCCACCTCTCCTCCCGCTTCTCTGGCCCTATCCCCCTCTGTCACTCCCCTCACTGGCTGCCAATCACACCTCATCCACCTCTCCTCCCGCTTCTCTGGCCCAATCCCCCTCTGTCACTCCCTTCACTGGCTGCCAATCACACCTCATCCACCTCTCCTCCCACTTCTCTGGCCCAATCCCCCTCTGTCACTCCCTTCACTGGCTGCCAATCACACCTCATCCACCTCTCCTCCCGCTTCTCTGGCCCTATCCCCCTCTGTCACTCCCTTCACTGGCTGCCAGTCACACCTCATCCACCTCTCCTCCCGCTTCTCTGGCCCTATCCCCCTCTGTCACTCCCTTCACTGGCTGCCAGTCACACCTCATCCACCTCTCCTCCCGCTTCTCTGGCCCTATCCCCCTCTGTCACTCCCTTCACTGGCTGCCAGTTACACCTCATCCACCTCTCCTCTCACTTCTCCAGCCCTATCCCCCTCTGTCACTCCCTTCACTGGCTGCCAATCACACCTCATCCACCTCTCCTCCTGCTTCTCTGGCCCTATCCCCCTCTGTCACTCCCTTCACTGGCTGCCAATCACACCTCATCCACCTCTCCTACCACTTCTCTGGCCCTATCCCCCTCTGTCACTCCCCTCACTGGCTGCCAGTCACACCTCGTCCACCTCTCCTCCTGCTTCTCTGGCCTTATCCCCCTCTGTCACTCCCTTCACTGGCTGCCAATCACACCTCATCCATCTCTCCTCCCACTTCTCCAGCCCTATCTCCCTCTGTCACTCCCTTCACTGGCTGCCAATCACACCTCATTCACCTCTCCTCCCGCTTCTCTGGCCCTATCCCCCTCTGTCACTCCCTTCACTGGCTGCCAGTTACACCTCATCCACCTCTCCTCCCGCTTCTCTGGCCCAATCCCCCTCTGTCACTCCCTTCACTGGCTGCCAATCACACCTCATCCACCTCTCCTCCTGCTTCTCTGGCCCTATCCCCCTCTGTCACTCCCTTCACTGGCTGCCAGTCACACCTCATCCATCTCTCCTCCCACTTCTCCAGCCCTATCCCCCTCTGTCACTCCCCTCACTGGCTGCCAGTCACACCTCGTCCACCTCTCCTCCCACTTCTCTGGCCCTATCCCCCTCTGTCACTCCCTTCACTGGCTGCCAGTCACACCTCATCCACCTCTCCTCCCGCTTCTCCAGCCCTATTCCCCTCTGTCACTCCCCTCACTGGCTGCCAATCACACCTCATCCACCTCTCCTCCTGCTTCTCCAGCCCTATCCCCCTCTGTCACTCCCCTCACTGGCTACCAGTCACACCTCATCCACCTCTCCTCCCGCTTCTCCAGCCCTATTCCCCTCTGTCACTCCCTTCACTGGCTGCCAATCACACCTCATCCACCTCTCCTCCCGCTTCTCTGGCCCTATCCCCCTCTGTCACTCCCTTCACTGGCTGCCAGTCACACCTCATCCACCTCTCCTCCCACTACTCCAGCCCTATCCCCCTCTGTCACTCCCTTCACTGGCTGCCAATCACACCTCATCCACCTCTCCTCCCGCTTCTCCAGCCCTATTCCCCTCTGTCACTCCCCTCACTGGCTGCCAATCACACCTCATCCACCTCTCCTCCTGCTTCTCCAGCCCTATCCCCCTCTGTCACTCCCTTCACTGGCTGCCAGTCACACCTCATCCACCTCTCCTCCCGCTTCTCCAGCCCTATTCCCCTCTGTCACTCCCTTCACTGGCTGCCAATCACACCTCATCCACCTCTCCTCCCGCTTCTCTGGCCCTATCCCCCTCTGTCACTCCCTTCACTGGCTGCCAATCACACCTCATCCACCTCTCCTCCCGCTTCTCCAGCCTTATCCCCCTCTGTCACTCCCCTTACTGGCTGCCAATCACACCTCATCCACCTCTCCTCCCACTTCTCCAGCCCTATCCCCCTCTGTCACTCCCCTCACTGGCTGCCAGTCACACCTCATCCACCTCTCCTCCCGCTTCTCCAGCCCTATTCCCCTCTGTCACTCCCTTCACTGGCTGCCAATCACACCTCATCCACCTCTCCTCCCGCTTCTCTGGCCCTATCCCCCTCTGTCACTCCCTTCACTGGCTGCCAGTCACACCTCATCCACCTCTCCTCCCGCTTCTCCAGCCTTATCCCCCTCTGTCACTCCCCTCACTGGCTTCCAATCACACCTCATCCATCTCTCCTCCCGCTTCTCTGGCCCTATCCCCCTCTGTCACTCCCTTCACTGGCTGCCAATCACACCTCATCCACCTCTCCTCCCACTTCTCTGGCCCTATCCCCCTCTGTCACTCCCTTCACTGGCTGCCAGTCACACCTCATCCACCTCTCCTCCCACTTCTCCAGCCCTATCCCCCTCTGTCACTCCCTTCACTGGCTGCCAGTCACACCTCATCCACCTCTCCTCCCGCTTCTCTGGCCCTACCCCCCTCTGTCACTCCCTTCACTGGCTGCCAATCACACCTCATCCACCTCTCCTCCCGCTTCTCTGGCCCTATCCCCCTCTGTCACTCCCTTCACTGGCTGCCAATCACACCTCATCCACCTCTCCTCCCACTTCTCTGGCCCTATCCCCCTCTGTCACTCCCTTCACTGGCTGCCAGTCACACCTCATCCACCTCTCCTCCCACTTCTCCAGCCCTATCCCCCTCTGTCACTCCCTTCACTGGCTGCCAGTCACACCTCATCCATCTCTCCTCCTGCTTCTCTGGCCCTATCCCCCTCTGTCACTCCCCTCACTGGCTGCCAATCACACCTCATCCACCTCTCCTCCCGCTTCTCCAGCCCTATCCCCCTCTGTCACTCCCTTCACTGGCTGCCAATCACACCTCATCCACCTCTCCGCCCATTTCTCCAGCCCTATCCCCCTCTGTCACTCCCTTCACTGGCTGCTAGTTACACCTCATACACCTCTCCTCCCGCTTCTCCAGCCCTATCCCCCTCTGTCACTCCCTTCACTGGCTGCCAATCACACCTCATCCACCTCTCCTCCCGCGTCTCCAGCCCTATCCGCCTCTGTCACTCCCTTCACTGGCTGCCAGTTACACCTCATCCACCTCTCCTCCCACTTCTCTAGTCCTATCCCACTCTGTCACTCCCTTCACTGGCTGCCAATAACACCTCATCCACCTCTCCTCCCACTTCTCCAGCCCTATCCCCCCCTGTCACTCCCTTCACTGGCTGCCAATCACACCTCATCCACCTCTCCTCCTGCTTCTTCAGCCCTATCCCCCTCTGCTACTCCCTTCACTGGCTGCCAGTCACACCTCATCCACGTCTCCTCCCACTTCTTCAGCCCTATCCCCCTCTGTCACTCCCTTCACTGGCTGCCAGTCACACCTCATCCACCTCTCCTCCCACTTCTCCAGCCCTATCCCCCCCTGTCACTCCCTTCACTGGCTGCCAATCACACCTCATCCACCTCTCCTCCTGCTTCTCTGGCCCTATCCCCCTCTGTCACTCCCTTCACTGGCTGCCAATCACACCTCATTCACCTCTCCTCCCGCTTCTCTGGCCCTATCCCCCTCTGTCACTCCCTTCACTGGCTGCCAATCACACCTCATCCACCTCTCCTCCCACTTCTCCAGCCCTATCCCCCTCTGTCACTCCCTTCACTGGCTGCCAATCACACCTCATCCACCTCTCCTCCCGCTTCTCCAGCCCTATCCCCCTCTGTCACTCCCCTCACTGGCTGCCAATCACACCTCATCCACCTCTCCTCCCGCTTCTCCAGCCCTATCCCCCTCTGTCACTCCCCTCACTGGCTGCCAATCACACCTCATCCACCTCTCCTCCCACTTCTCCAGCCCTATCCCCCTCTGTCACTCCCTTCACTGGCTGCCAATCACACCTCATCCACCTCTCCTCCCGCTTCTCCAGCCCTATCCCCCTCTGTCACTCCCCTCACTGGCTGCCAATCACACCTCATCCACCTCTCCTCCCACTTCTCCAGCTCTATCCCCCTCTGTCACTCCCTTCACTGGCTGCCAGTCACACCTCATCCACCTCTCCTCCCGCTTCTCTGGCCCTATCCCCCTCTGTCACTCCCTTCACTGGCTGCCAGTCACACCTCATCCACCTCTCCTCCCGCTTCTCCAGCCCTATCCCCCTCTGTCACTCCCTTCACTGGCTGCCAATCACACCTCATCCACCTCTCCTCCCGCTTCTCCAGCCCTATCCCCTTCTGTCACTCCCTTCACTGGCTGCCAATCACACCTCATCCACCTCTCCTCCCACTTCTCCAGCCCTACCCCCTCTGTCACTCCCTTCACTGGCTGCCAGTCACACCTCATCCACCTCTCCTCCCGCTTCTCCAGCCCTATCCCCCTCTGTCACTCCCTTCACTGGCTGCCAATCACACCTCATCCACCTCTCCTCCCGCTTCTCCAGCCCTATCCCCCTCTGTCACTCCCTTCACTGGCTGCCAGTTACACCTCATCCACCTCTCCTCTCACTTCTCCAGCCCTATCCCCCTCTGTCACTCCCTTCACTGGCTGCCAATCACACCTCATCCACCTCTCCTCCCACTTCTCCAGCCCTATCCCCCTCTGTCACTCCCTTCACTGGCTGCCAGTCACACCTCATCCACCTCTCCTCCCGCTTCTCTGGCCCTATCACCCTCTGTCACTCCCTTCACTGGCTGCCAGTCACACCTCATCCATCTCTCCTCCCACTTCTCCAGCCCTATCCCCCTCTGTCAGTCCCCTCACTGGCTGCCAATCACACCTCATCCACCTCTCCTCCTGCTTCTCTGGCCCTATCCCCCTCTGTCACTCCCTTCACTGGCTGCCAATCACACCTCCTCCACCTCTCCTCCCACTTCTCCAGCCCTACCCCCATCTGTCAGTCCCTTCACTGGCTGCCAATCACACCTCATCCACCTCTCCTCCCACTTCTCCGGCCCTATCCCCCTCTGTCACTCCCTTCACTGGCTGCCAGTTACACAAAGGATACAATTTAAAATCTTTACTCTCGCCTACAAATCTCTCCACAACATCGCTCCTTCCTTTGGACAGTACTTTTTGCTAAGAATTATTTTATTTTATATGCATTTTACAGGGCAGAAAAAGCAAACATTTCGGGGGGAAAAAATAATTTCTCAGCCTTCAGCTGAGGGACTCCGAGCAGTGCAGAAACTATGGAAAGATGCATATCATTTTAAAGCTCTCTTTCTCCTCTTTCCAATGATATATAAACCACCGCCCTACGCCTTTTAGTTTTCGCTATTTTCGCAATTGAACTTGCCACGGCCACAATTTCGATCATGAAAAAAGAGAAAACTAAAAGGCGTAGGTTGACGATTTAGGTGTCGCCAGAAAGAGGAGAAAGAGAGCTTTAAAATGATATCCATCTTTCCATAGTTACATTGTATTACACAGGGCGACACTTTCCCCAGTGTCAGCAGGAAAAAGTCACCCTGTGTAATACAATGTAACTATGGAAAGATGGATATCATTTTAAAGCTCTCTTTCTCCTCTTTCTGACGACACCTAAATCGTCACCCTACGCCTTTCCGTTTTCTCTATTTTCGCAATCGAAATTACGGCTGCGGCAATTTCAATAGCGGAAATAGCGAAAACTAAATGGCGTAGGGTGGCGGTTTATATATCATTGGAAAGAGGAGAAAGAGAGCTTTAAAATGATATGCATCTTTCCATAGTTTCTGTACTGCTCGGAGTCCCTTTAACTGCATGGATGCACAGAGCTCCAGTATATGGACTACATTACACACCTAGCATTCAAAACAGGCAAAGGGGGGTGTCACCGCCGTGGGGAAACCCAGTAGGGAATAATGTGTGCACATATTATTTACTGAAGCTAAAATCCCCCTTTGCCTGTTTTGAATGCTAGGTGTGTAATGTAGTCCATATACTGGAGCTCTGCACATCCATGCAGTTAAATCACTCAGGTAAAGTGCTGCTATCTCTCCCGCTGTGCAAAATGAACATAAGTATACTAGTGGCTAGCTGCATTAATTGCTTCAAATTTACTTTCAAACATTTTTAGATTAGAATTAGTACATAATTTGCATCTGCTTTGCATTCAAGGCATGTATTTAGCTCAGTGGGACTTTGCATTGCCTCTGTAGGCTTACATTGCAGATACAGCCTTAAGTGCTGTCATTTATCTGTCTGTCTGTTTGATGAAGGCACTTAGATTGGTTTTGGGAACATATGTTCCTCTTCACCAATCTGTCCTCTATCTGCTGCTTGGGCAAGCGTGTGCGCCACTCATAAACTTCAAAAGACGAGGAGAGTAGATATACCCACTGTTTCAAACTGTCCTAAGCCAAAAAGGCACGCCAGGAGTCACGTCAACCAGTTCAAAAGTTTTTTTAGGAAAGTAAACTTTTGAAATTGCATTTTAATCTGGAAATTTGATGTCGCAGTATGGAGGTATTTATGAGCGTTCCCTTTCAGCCTCTGAGTGCTATTCATGTCTTGCTGCGAACGCACATCATAATCCGTTATTTCCTCTCCCAATCTATATACTAATCTATTATGTATGAAGAGCCTTAGAAAGACGGGGATGAAGAGAGAGCGCCATACGAGGGATGATAAACGCGGATCTCCAGCCTAGGCCAACGAGACGCATGTGATGCGGAAGCCAGCTCCCCAGTCCCTACCAATCATCCACAGTCCCCAATGTGCTCTGCAGCTAATATGGCCTCTTATGGGCTCGAGACGCTTCAGTCGTTTAAAAGTAATTAAGTCGTCTTTACTCGAGGGTGGCCGGCATCTATTTAGTCATCTTCCAGAAGTGACAGTACAAACAGAGGGCCACATGCCCGACAGCTGCGTTTCACTAGACATGGCACAGTTAGGCATATTTTACTCCATTTACAGACTGGATTGAACATGTGCGCTTGTTTGTGTTCTTGATTTTCATTTTTTTTTTATTGTCTTTTTTTTTTGTGGCGAGTGTGAAATGTGCTACTTCCTTCTGTGGCTTCTTACAAGTAGAGATGAAAAAGCGTCCAGACGGCGGGAGATGCTTTCTGCTTGTATAGTTTATGGTTCATTTGAAAAGCTCTGTCGCCACGCTGGAAATAAATTGTCAAAGATATAACGGCCGTCCTTTTTAAAAGCTAAGACAACTTACCAACATAAATGCTCACCACGGACAACTGGGATCTGAAGAGTGGAAGTCAATTAGGGATAAGCTAGTAGACCTAAGCCCATTTGAAAACAGGCTCTAGGTCTGTTTCTCACAACCGTCACCGACTCATGTCAGTGCGTATGTGCGCGCACACGTGCTTGCACGCACCTGTGCACATGCCCGCCTAACTCTCCCCGTCCTCCTGTCCCAACGTCTGTCCGTGCTGCACACATGCGCAGTAGCAAAAAGCACGGACCCAAGGACACAGGGACAGGAGTACGCAGGGACAGTTAGGTTTTATTAGGTAGGATTCTTCTCTCATTTCTCCTCCATCTCTCTCCTCTCGCTCTCTTGAAATAAAACTTGACCAGTAAACATACAGCCAGGCTGAGGTGGGCTGAGTCCTAGGTGGCTGGGTCAAGATAGAGGTAGGAGAGGTAAAGTTAATTTGTGCTCCTTTCAGTCTGTGGCATGCTGTGACATAGCGTGCAGTGATTGTTGCTGTGGATTCCTCCTCTCTGTCTGTGGCATGCTGTGGCATCGTGTGCATCGATTGTCACTGTGGATTCCTCCTCTCAGTCTGTGGCATGCTGTGACATAGCGTGCAGTGATTGTCACTGTGGATTCCTCCTCTCAGTCTGTGGGGTAGCAGGAAAAAAGGGCACAGGACGGGGCTGGACGAAAAGAGCGACGAGATAGACTTTAATGCTATTATCGTTAATATGGTGAAAAAAGCAGAAAAAAATATAAATTATTAAATTAATAAAGTAATAAATTATAGTATTATTACAGGTATGTGCTTGTGAACAAGACCGGAGATGTAGGTCAGGCAGGTCCTGTGCACTGATTTGTAGTCCAAGCACAGAATTTTTAAATTGATCCTAAAGCGGATGGGGAGCCAGTGTTAGGGCTTTACAGAGCGGAGTCGTAGAGGCGCTACGATGGGAAGAGTTTATTATCAGTCTGTGAGTCTGGCTGCCGCATTCATTACCGATTGAAGTGGGGCAAAACAGTTAAAGGTAAGGCCAGACAAAAGAGAATTGCAGTAGTCTAGGCGGGAAAGGACAAGGGCATGGATGAGGAGTTTGGTGGTGTCAGGGGACCGGTAGGAGCGGATCCTGGGGATATTGCGGAGGTGGAAGTTGCAGGATCGGGCAATATTTTGGGTGCAAAGCAAAGATTGTTGGCATAGTCTATTTTCCATGAGTTGGTATGTGTTTCTGTGTCGTCCCAGACTCAATTTCCAAGTTGTGAACACTCTGTCTGAGGTAGAAACTCAAAAGTTGCCTCCTTTTGGAGATTTTCCAAGTATGAGGCCAATTAATATTTTCTTTGTAGGGACTGGTATATGGTTAGCTTCTGTGACGGTTTTATTTTGAGCCTCTGTTTATCCACATAGTCCTCTCTCTTTCCCTCATTTACCACCGCCTCCCCTTCTGTGTACTGATTGGGATTGCTGCCAGTGACCATATAGAAGGCTGTATACATACCAGTTGTACACACAACATGAACCCTGACTTTTTTTTACTGCATATTATTATTATTATTTAGTATTTATATAGCGCCCACATATTACGCAGCGCTGTACAATGTATATATATATCTTGTCACTAACTGTCCCTCAAAGGAGCTCACAATCTAATCCCTACCATTGCCATATGTCTATATTATGTAGTGTAAGTATTGTAGTCTAGGGCCAATTTTAGGGGGAGCCAACTAACTTATCTGTATGTTTTTGAAATAATAATATTCATTGAGGTTACCTTCTAATTTATGTTTGGCGCAAGTCAATATATATTGAAACATGAAAAAATAAACACAAAAGCAGTGATAAAATAGCGGCTACTATACTGTAGGAGTTGGACCTGCATTGGCCGCTGTATTGTGTGCGTTAGACCTGCATTGGCCTCTGTACTGTAGGAGTTGGACCTGCATTGGCCTCTGTACTGTAGGAGTTGGGCCTGCATTGGCCTCTGTACTGTAGGAGTTGGACCTGCATTGGCCTCTGTACTGTAGGAGTTGGACCTGCATTGGCCTCTGTGCTGTAGGAGTTGGTCCTGCATTGGCCTCTGTACTGTAGGAGTTGGACCTGCATTGGCCTCTGTACTGTAGGAGTTGGACCTGCATTGGCCTCTGTACTGTAGGAGTTGGACCTGCTTTGGCTTCTGTACTGTAGGAGTTGGACCTGCCTTGGCCGCTGTACTGTAGGAGTTGGACCTGCCTTGGCCGCTGTACTGTAGGAGTTGGACCTGCATTGGCCTCTGTACTGTAGGAGTTAGACCTGCATTGGCCTCTGTACTGTAGGAGTTGGACCTGCATTGGCCTCTGTACTGTAGGAGTTGGGCCTGCATTTGCCTCTGTGCTGTAGGAGTTGGTCCTGCATTGGCCTCTGTACTGTAGGAGTTGGACCTGCATTGGCCTCTGTACTGTAGGAGTTGGACCTGCTTTGGCTTCTGTACTGTAGGAGTTGGACCTGCCTTGGCCGCTGTACTGTAGGAGTTGGACCTGCCTTGGCCGCTGTACTGTAGGAGTTGGACCTGCATTGGCCGCTGTACTGTAGAAGTTGGACCTGCATTGGCCTCTGTACTGTAGGAGTTGGACCTGCATTGCCCGCTGTACTGTAGGAGTTGGGCCTGCATTGGCCGCTGTACTGCAGAAGTTGGACCTACATTGGTCGCTGTACTGTAGGAGTTGGACCTGCATTGGCTGCTGTACTGTAGGAGTTGGACCTTTATTGGCCTCTGTACTGTAGGAGTTGGACCTGCATTGGCCTCTGTACTGTAGGAGTTGGACCTGCTTTGGCCTCTGTACTGTAGGAGTTGGACCTGCATTGGCCTCTCTACTGTAGGAGTTGGACCTGCATTGGCCGCTGTACTGTAGGAGTTGGACCTGCATTGGCTGCTGTACTGTAGGAGTTGGACCTGCCTTTGCCGCTGTACTGTAGGAGTTGGACCTGCATTGGCTGCTGTACTGTAGGAGTTGGACCTGCATTGGCCTCTGTACTGTAGGAGTTGGATCTGCATTGGCCGCTGTACTGTAGGAGTTGGACCTGCATTGGCCGCTGTACTGTAGGAGTTGGACCTGCATTGGTCACTGTACTGTAGGAGTTGGTCCTGCCTTGGCCGCTGTACTGTAGTAGTTGGACCTGCATTGGCTGCTGTACTGTAGGAGTTGGACCTGCCTTTGCCGCTGTACTGTAGGAGTTGGACCTGCATTGGCTGCTGTACTGTAGGAGTTGGACCTGCATTGGCTGCTGTACTGTAGGAGTTGGTCCTGCCTTTGCCGCTGTACTCTAGGAGTTGGACCTGCTGGTGACCACTTGGGACCTGTTGTTTCAGGACAGTCATTGGGGTACTTTATAAAGACGAGCAAAACTGAATAGAATCCTGTTTCAGAGCTGGAACTTGATTGGTTGCTCATTTTGCTCACTTTGCAGTTGTCTTGATGAAGGTACCCATACATTCCTCCATTTGCGGCATTGCTATCCCGCAGATTGGATCATAATGAGTGAACCTGGTAGAGACTGATGCCACACTGGGCCGCCCAATTGTTGTTTTGATTGCTTTCTTGCAGAAAACGATTGATCTGGCATGCTGGGAAGAGCTCCCACGAAAGGGCTTAGTCAGGTGCGCAGCGGTCAATTTCCCAACAACTGAGGCACTTGACGGACCCCCAGCTTGTTTCCCCTCCTGTGTAATTTGTACCCCCAGACCCGCCCATGGTGAGCTTTGCAGTGTAGTTTTTACTCACTTGTGCACTGGTGCACCTGCTCCTATGCTGTGAGTCTTCACTTCGCAGCTTCGGGGGCACATGTATCCCGGTGACCCCGCCCCATGTACATGCTATGGAGTCACGGGGTGCAGGCAACCCCGGCGTCAATAAAAAAAAAAAAAATGCAGGAAACAGGAGGAGGCACACCAGTGGACTGGTGAGCCTGTAATGCTTACCACGGGTATGGGGGCACACATACTGTAGAGGGAGACCTGGGGGCCTGGGCTGAGGTTGCTGCACAGATATGTGGCAGCAAGGCTGTATTTATACTTTTTTCCACCCTAAGAATGTTGGGGCTACCCTGCCATTGTCCGTTGTGCAGCAGCGCAACTCCTATTCCATGTGCTGCCCCCTCTGCCATGTGTATCATCCAGGTACAGCAGCCCCTCCTATTCCATGTGCAGCCCCCTCTTCCATGTGTAGCCCCCTCTTCCATGTGTATCATCCATGTACAGCAGCCCCTCCCATTCCATGTGCAGCCCCCTCCTCCATGTGTACCATCCATGTACAGCAGCCCCTCCCATTCCATGTGCAGCCTCCTCTTCCATGTGTATCATCCATGTACAGCATCCCCTCCCATTCCATGTGCAGCCCACTCTCTCATGTGTAACATCCTTGTACAGCAGCCCCTCCCATTCCATGTGCAGCCCCCTCTTCCATGTGTAACATCCATGTACAGCAGCCCCTCCCATTCCATGTGCAGCCCCCTCTACCATGTGTAACATCCTTGTACAGCAGCCCCTCCCATTCCATGTACAGCCCCCTCTCTCATGTGTATCATCCAAGTACAGCCGCCCCTCCCATTCCATGTGCAGCCCCCTCTTCCATGTGTAACATCCTTGTACAGCAGCCCCTCCCATTCCATGTGCAGCCCTCTCTTCCATGTGTTACATCAATGTGCAACACCGCTCCCATTCCATATGCAGCCCAATGTAATGCTATGGGAGTTTTTTACAAAACCTCATCGCTCCAGTGTGCACAGACACATAGGATAACATTAGCAGGAGGTTTCAAAAACTCACAACGCTCAGAAAAACTCCTCCGGTGTGCACCAGGCCTAAATCTGTTGCCCCTTCTGCCAGTATATGGGCACCTCAAGTCCGTCGCACTGGATGTTCTGTGCTATGCTTCTGTCTTGTTCGACTGGTGGTTCATTTTTTTTTTTTTTAAATCTATCAAGTGCTTAGTTGGACTCCCGCACCTTGTATTGCAATATGTGTGTCGTTTTGAAAAAATGTCACATTTTCCCCCAAAACAAGTTTCTATTTGAGCACGAAGCGCAAATCTGCTGAACTGCCACAGAGCTCAGCCTTCCCGCACAAACTCTTTTAATCATGCTCTGGTTATCCAAAAATGTTTAGCATTCAGAAATCTCAGATTTTTTTTTTTTTTGATTTTTTTTTTTTGTTCTGAACTACCCAAATGTGAACAAAGCACATATTTTAATCAGATGTAAAAGCTGTCGCTCCGTCTTACAAAGCGAACGGAAACATCAGAGATCTGCGATTAATCAGGACGACCGCGGCCACTGGAAGCACAACAAGTTGCCGTCTTCTTCTGAACATGTTTTCTAAATGCTTTTTGTGCTGTTTGATGTGCCTGCCTTGAAATTCAGTTTGAAGTGGATGGTAAAAATTCACAGCGTGTCTTTCGTTTTGTCCGGTATTTTTTTTTTCAAGCCACATTTGGGGAGGGGGAGCCTAGGTTTGAAATATTTGTAAGGGAAATCTGAAGTGAGGAACCCAGGCAAGCTGCTTTTTCTGTCCAGATAAATCAAACCTGATGAGGAAAAAAAACCTATTACCTTATCTATGCAAAATAGCTTCTCTGAACTCTCTGACCCAACTTGGGTGGCTACAGTGCTGTTTTCTGAAGCACTTAAAGGATACCAAAGCTGAATAAACCTAGAGAAACATAGCAGGCATATACTGTCACCTGTCCTCAGGGGCGTAACTAGAAATCACAGGGGCCCCCTGCGAAATTTTGAATGGGACCCCCTCCTCCCCCCGTCCCTTGCTTTCTGCACGGGTACATTTAGAACCAATGTTATTCAATTGGCTAATGCAGCTAAAAACAGACAGCACTGAAGCACTTTTTTTTTCTATCAGACAGGCGGTTTCTCTATCAATTACATTAGCTTCGGTGATAAAACGTGCATGTTTTCACACATACAGACACACATGGTGTGCAGAAAACACACACAGAAAACCGACAGACGAGTGTGCTCCCAGCCTCAGCTTATTACACTCACTCTGTCATCTCTAATGGAGCAGAACAGACTCTGCAGACTCATCCAGCATCACTACAGTACAGAGCAGGAAGAGAGGTTGGGGGCTGGGCATTCTACACAAGAGCCTGCTGCACAGTGAATTGGGACTTTCTACAAAACTTTGTGTGATTCCTTATCAGTGGCTGAGCAGATGCAGTAATTAGAACAATTGTGCAGAGAGCAGAAAGACTTTTTAATCCGTGCCCTTAGTTGTCAGTCTCTCAGGATAGGATAAAGAAACTTCTCCCCCCATGGGTCCCCTTGCTGCTTCTCGGCCCCCCTGTGGCTGCACCCCTTGCAGGGTCTATTGTTACGTCCCTGCCTGTCCTGATGCCCACCGCTCCCCCTGTTCTACTGTCTGCCTCGCAATCTACCTAGATGCCCCCCTGCAGCCTCGTCTGGGACACCAGAGTCGTGCACTGCTGTGCAGGCGCTGGCCGGACTGTGCGCATCCTACAAGGCGCGCATGTACAGAAGCGTGCGACTCGACTTGTACAGAAAACACAGTATGTGGAGAAAATCGTTGTGAAATGATTCTATGGTCGATTGGAATTTTGTTAATGGGAATGTTGGATTTTAGGATCATATGAAGAAAGTGCCCTAACTAAACCATTTATAGAAACAATTGATAATTACCTTCCAATTTCTTATGAGCCTGCAAATCTGATCAAATGACAGATTATGAGGAAAATATAATAGTATCGTTAAAGCTAACGGGAACCCGTGTAGAAAAAAAAAGTCAGATACTCACCTAAGGAGAGGGAAGGCTCGGTCCTAATGAGCCTTCCCTCTCCTCTCCCGGTGCCCGGTCCAGCGCAGGATCCCCCGTGACAGTATTCGACCAGTTCGGTCAAATACTGCCACTTCCGCAGCCGAAGGGAGGTTTTCGGAAGTCTTCGGGAGCACTCGGGCTCCCGAAGACAGGCCGCTGCATACTGCGCATTCGCTAGCGCCCTCTATGACGCACTCGCGCGTGTGTATGATGCACTCGCGCGTGCGCAGTATGGAGCCGCCGGCCTTCGGGAGCCCGAGTGCTCCCAAAGACTTCCAAAGTCCCCGCGGTGGCGGATTTGCATGGAGGATCCACCGGGAGAGGAGAGGGAAGGCTCATTAGGACTCAGAGCCTTCCCTCTCCTTGGGTGAGTATCTGACTTTTTTTTTTTTTTTATTATGGGGTTACATTAGCTTTAATCAGCACCTCAAGGTGCCCACTAATTATACAATCTTGATTGTACAATTTTACCAAACCTATGCAGTAGAAGGGTAACATGAGTGATTATATAAAAACGTCGAGGACAGGCGCGCTCCCGCGCGCTCCCGCGGCCGATCGCGCACGTGCACGCGCACTCCCGGCCGCGGAGTCGGTAGCCACGGAATCAATGTATCGGGCTATGGAGCCCGATCATTGATTCCTCTCCCCCGCTGAAAAAGCGACAGCTTCTCTCGGAAGCTTCGCTCTTTCTGAAGCTGTGTCCCTCTAAGCGTACATTGTACGCTTAGTGACGGCATGTAAAAAAATCGAGATTGCCATCTTGTGGCCAAAAAGTAAAACTACAAGTAAATGCCCAAAAACATTACAATATTTCCCCAAATAAAACACTTTTATATCCCACCCTCCCAAAAATGCCCACATAAAATGTTTAATAAAAAACAAAACAAAAAAAAACACATAAATATTTACCTAAGGGTCTAAACTTTTTAAATATCTATGTAAAGATGAAATATTTATCTCTATTTTTTTTTTATAAGCTTGTAAATAGTGATAGATGCAAAACGGAAAAAATGCTCTTTTATTTCCAAATAAAATATTGTCGCCATACATTGTGATAGGGACATAATTTAAATGGTGAAATAACCGTGACAAATGGGCAATAACAATACGTGGGTTTTAATTATGGAGGCATGTATTATTTTAAAACTATAAGGGCCCTTTTCCACCAGCGCATTTGCGCTGGCTGAATCGCAAAAACGCAAACCGCTAGCGATTTTACAATCGCTACGGTTTGCTTTTTAACATGGGAATCGCGGTAGGTCATTTCCACTACCGCGATTCGTTTTTGCCGGGAACGCGAACGCGCGGCGGAGCGATAATTGCCGCGATTTTGCTATGCAGTGCATAGCATAGCAAAATCGCGGCCACGAACGTCGGGGAATCGCCGGTAATTGCGATTCAGCAATCGCTAGCGTTCAGCGTGAACGCTAGTGATTGCTAGTGGAAAAGGGCCCTAATGGCCGAAAACTGACAAATAATGAATTTTTTAATTTTTTTTCTTCTTACTGTTAAAATGCATTTACAGTAAAGTGGCTCTTAGCAAAATGTACCCCCCAAAGAAAGCCTAATTGGTGGCGGAAAAAGCAAGATATAGATCAGTTCATTGTGATAAGTAGTGATAAAGTTATAGGCTAATGAATGGGAGGTGAACATTACTCGGATGCATAAGCTGAAAACGACTGAGATGTTAAGTGGTTAAAGTGGGATTGTGAGCCATAAAATCAAATTTCATTTACCCAGTGCTCTGTGTTTGTTATGCAGCCTGAAACCTGACCCTGCATTGCAAGCATTCCAATATAATCAGAAATGTTTCTGCTGTAATGAATCTTCTCTCAGTCAGCCTGGCTCTATTCTGGTATATTGCCGGGGAGAGGAAAGCTTGTTATCTTCCCTCCCACATTCCGGCTCCTCACTGATTGGCTGAGGGCAGTTCAATGTGATGCTGCTGTAGTACGATCTATGCTGTGAACACATGTATTTACAAAGCAAGCTAGGTATGACAATGCAGTTTTTAGGAGGGAAAAAAATGTAAGGGAGGAAATTACATCAGTATTGGCTTCAGTAAGAGGCAGTAAAGATGGAATATGCCTGGAACAGTGTTCTCTTCATTTACTATAAAAAAAAAATTCACTGAAATCAAAACGTGGACCGTACAATCGATATGCTATTTAAGTAGAACAAGTATTTATCTACTTATATATGTGTTTTTTCCCTGGAATAGTATGGCTGTCCTTGCTTTAATGGACCACTATCGTGAAAAATGGTAAAATGTAAAATGTAAAATACATTTGCTCACATACTTATAGGAAGTACATTTCTCCCAGAGTAAAATGCAGTGTAAATCGCTTCTATGCATATGCAGACTGTACTTGCGCATGTGCTGGGTGCAGTGGCGGCTCCAGGAATTTTTTGGGGGGCGTGCTATGCAGGTGCTGGATAATTTTGAAGGGGGGCTAAAATTGAGGGGGAGTGGCTAAAAAGAGGGGCGTGACCAACAAGAGGAGCGTGGTAAAGTGCTGAAGTATATTCCAGTGCTTTATAAATACATAATGATATGGTAGGATATAAAAATATGGTCGGATTAGATTGTGAGCTCTTCCGAGAACCTGACGATGTAAAATGCTTGATAAGATTTTACTGCTATATAAATATAGTATGGACATTACACTGACAGGATTAGAGTGTGAGCCAGCCTAGCCAGGCCCAGGTAGCGCCGGCAGGCAATAATGATGACGCAGCAAAAGGGGCCCCAAACCCCCCCTCCCCGCCCGCCCAATGCCCGCGCTGAACTGGGCCTCCCTCACTCACACAATGGGACTGGCTCTTCTCTCTCTGACTCCAGACCTCCCCACTCTCTGTCTCCAGTCCAGGCTCTGGCTGATGGTCTCTCTCTCGCTGCTCGTCTCCGCGCTCCGGGCTCCCTCTCTCCTTACGTCCACGGTTCCGCCCTCACCACGCAGACATCACGCGGCGTGCGCAGTTTTATGCTGCCTGGCCGAGTGACGTCACGTCAGCGTGCGCTGCGCACGGAACGTCTGACGTCAATCGCTGCGGCGCACACAGCAAGGGGGAGCCTGAGCAGAGCACTGCAGCATGAGTGACGTGCTAGACGGGGCTGGGCTAGTGCCTGGGAAAAATTAAAGCAACAGAGCGGCGCTGTACGAAAAAAAAATGTAAAAAAAAATTCAAATCAGCACCTGTTTTTTTAGGGGGTGCTAATAGGGTGCTTGGAGGATTTTAGGGGGTGCTTCAGCACCCAAAGCACCCACCTGGTGCCGCCCCTGGCTGGGTGGAAGAGGTGGAGTTATGAAGGAGCTCAGCCCCTAGTGAGGAAATCTGAAGGTGTCTTAACCTCCCTAGCGGTATGGACAGAAATGTCAGTTCAAAAAAAACATGCTGTGAACAGTGTAAACATGCATACACATCAATACTCTCCTGCACTGTATACTAGACCCTTGCTTGACACATTTTGGCAAGTTACAGAAAAAAAAAAGTTTTAAAAATAAATTTTATCACTGTTTGCACAGAAATCCTGGGGAAATTGAACGCTGGGGAGGTTAAAGCACATGAGCAGAATTTTGGGGTCGACGAACGGCCCCCGGAGCACAATATTTCTTCAAATGTGGGCTATTAAACCTTGATAAGGGGCATTGCCTATTGCTTCCAGGACTCAAACCAACCAATACCTATATAATCCTCCAAAAACCTTTAGGCAACTGAAAACATGGACTGCTCAGCAACTTGGGTAAATAGGCCAAAGCAGCCCTTATTTATTAAACAATAACAATTTAACAATCTCATTAAAAAAAAAATTATGTAAACTTCAGAATAATCGAGATAAGGGATCCGAAAGCCCACTGCAACACCATTGTATGGCTTACTGCCCCCTAGTGGTGGCCACTGGCTCGGGAACCCCAACATGTTCTGCAACTGCAGACCAACACATGAGCTTGAGGTCTTTGCACCGAAGCAAAGCCTTCACCAAACCTTAAAGGATAGGTCCAAGCTAAATAATGAAATCAAAATCCACTTGCCTGGGGCTTCCTACAGCCCCTGGCAGCCGTCCTGTGCCCTCGCCGCAGCTCCGGCACCTCCCGGTGTGCTCCGCTGCTGAAGCCGACCTGACCAGGCTGGCTTCCGAGTCGGCCTCTTCTGCACTCCACCACGCAGGTCACATGGTCTGGCCGACGTCATCAGGTCTGTACTGTGCAGGAGCAGTACTACCTGGCGAGGTCGGCTTCTGCAGCGGAGGATACCAGGAGCCACTGTAGCTGCGGCGAGGGCACAGGATGGCTGCCAGAGGCTGGAGAAAGCCCCAGGTAAGTGGATTTTTATTTTTGATTTAGCCTGGATGTATCCTTTAAGACCACGGACCTTCGAAAACCCCCACCCCGCCAGGCTGCAATGACAGCTCCCATGATACCCACCATCAGTAAGCTAACCACTAGCCCCAGTGAAAAACAACAAAAAAAACTATGAAGAGGGTGGGAGGGTGTTGCTTCTCTCCTGAGGCTACACTGACCACTCTCTAAAACTCCTCCCCTTGACCTTAAATACAAGCTGGGCCTGAGTCCCCCTAAACCAATCACTGCAAAGTGCCTGGGTTCCCTTGGCTCCCCTACCCTCCTCCTAACCAGGGGCGTAACAAGGGGAGAGCAGCCTCTGCAACTGCCGGGGAGCCCAGATGTGTGTGTGCCCCAACTACTAATTTTCACTTCCTCTGACACTTCAAGTGTTTTTGTGGATACAATGGTTATGGGTGGGAAGATTCTGGTGTCCACGCTTGTTTTATGACCCTTGTGAGATGGGCCCACGTGGCTGTAAAGGGTCACCAGGGGAGGCAAGGGAAGGGTTGTAAACATTAAGGGGGCCCCATCAAAATTTTGCTGGGAGACCCCATGATTTCTAGTTAGTTACGCCGCTGCTCATAACCATCCAAACATAACCCCTTCCTTCCCAGCTCGGCCAGCCCTACCATGAGGGCCTCCCTTAGTCTTCCATCATCAGTCTATGCCGTGACAGTTGGTTGGGTACCAGATGTATATAAAGCATGGAAACTCTGCGTACACTTTGTCTGAAGGTGATAAGGAGACAGCTGCAGCATGAGCGGTGAATGGAGACGCCCGGCGTACAGACAGCTGAGCGAAGAGCTGCAGACGGGTCTTCACAAGTCCCCCGTGGGGGGCGGCGCTGCAGAAATCTGACCCGCCACATTTCATTTAATATTAAACATGGTTCTGATGGTTGTAAAGAATAAGTTCTGCTGTTTGTACTTCGTGGAAACGTTTGATCTCGTCCGAGGATCTCGTCTCGTCTTGGATGTTTTCAAGCAAAAGAATTTCATTTCCAAAGATCAATGTTAGAAAATCAGGAGGAAATGGCACAGGCAGCAGGATGGCATAAAGAGTACCTGTCCGCTATTAAACCACGAAAATAATTCTGTATCAGCTGCATGCTATATTCTGCAATCAATGCACGTGCATATTGTGCAATGAAAGAACATCTATAGACGTTTCTTCTCCTTTAAATTGGACCTGAACTCTTGCACAGGACAGAAGGAAAACAAAGAAAAATGTCCCCTGTATGTATTTAGAGAGTTTAGCTTGTCTAATTCCCCCTCATCTGTGACTAATCACAAGTGTAATTTGATCTCTCAGCTGTGTCAGCTCAGGAGTCTCTTCTGTCATGGCAGAGATGCTAATTTCAGAATGTTTACACTATGTCTGCTTCCATGAAAGCAGTAACTGGACACACTGCAGATTTATTGCAGGATTTCTTTTAGCTGTAACAAAGAAATGTTTTATTTAAAAGGTTATTATGCTGGTGCATATCTTATAGAGCAGAGAGGAAGTTTTTAGTTCAGGTCCCCTTTAAAGGGGACCTGAACTCTTGCAAAGGACAGAGAGAAAACGTAGAGAAATGCACCCTGTATGTATTTAGAGAGTTTAGCCTGTTTAATTCTCCCTCATTTGTGTCTAATCGCAAGTTGTAATTTGATTCCCCCCTCTGTGTCACATGACTGTCTATGGCAGATAAGCAGATAAGCCCAGTTGAAAGCACAGGCTGTAAACAATATGTCTGCTTCCATGAATCAGGGAGTAGAAACACTGCAGATTTATTTTTGTATCAGCTGTAACAAATACATGTTTTTTTGTTTAAACGTTATTATGCTGTTGTGTATCTTTTAGAGCAGAGAGGAGTTCTGAGTTCAGGTCCATTTTAACTTTTTTTTTTTTTTATTTATTTAACCTCTTAAAGAGGACCCGAGGTGTCCACAATGTCAAAAACGTAAATACTTGCCTAAGGGATCCTCTCACGTTGCCCTGCAGTCCTCCACCACTGCAGGAGACCTCCCTAAACTTCGGGGCCATGGTACTTTGCTGGCTTGAGCAGATTTGGCTTACTGCGTAGGTGCAGCCATCCTCAAGTAGGCACAGTACAGCCCCGCTCCTGCCTAAAGAAGGACACCTTGTCTGTAATCTTCATGGGGTCCTCACTCGGCATTGGGGGACCAGAGTTTAGCATGGGAAGCCTCTTCTTAGGTAAGTATGGACTTTTTGACCTGACAACTATTGGTGAAAATATAAGCCTGTGCCAGAGCCTGAAATGTAAGGATCTCTATTACTGCTGCACGGATCGGTGGTTGGTAGGGTTAATCACTCACCCGCTCGCCCGTAATCAGGGCCGGATTTACCATAAGGCACTGTAGGCACGTGTCTACAGGCGCCCGATGATGGAAAGGCGGCTCACTCCCCTCCCCAAACGCCTTCCTCCTCCCTTACCTACTCCCGATCGGAGTGTAGATAAGAGGTTACTCATCCAGCTCTCAGCATTCCACTGACCAGATCTCCCTCAGATGGGGGCACCTCTAGCTGGGATCAGTGAATAATGGCGCACAGCGCCTATGCATAAAAATGGCGCCGCATTAAAAAGATACGCTTATCGCTATTTATCGTTAATACTGCATAATAATGGCGCACAGGGAAAAAAGAAGAAAAACGGCACACACTAACGTTATTTATCAATAGCTAACCTACATAAGCCAAACTGAAGACGTTATTTAACTGCAAAACGGTGAATGGATTTAATGTAACACTGTCAAGGTTAGGGTTAGGCACCACTGGGGGGGGGGTCTTAGGGTTAGGCACCACCAAGGGGGTGGTTAGGGTTAGGTACAGGGAGGGTTCTGTGTGAGAGTAGGGTTAGGTATAGTTACAGTACAATATACACCACCAGGGGGGTGCTTAGGGTTAGGCACCACCAGGGGGGTGGTTAGGGTTAGGCACCACCGGGGGGGTTTAGGGGTTAGGGATAGGTACAGAGAGGGTTCTGTGTGTTAACGCTAAATAACGATAAGGCTTTAACGCTAAATAACAATAAGGCTTTAACGTTAAATAGCGATAAGCGGCAAACGGATTAGCGGCAACACTGTGCGCCATTATTCACAGGCGCCATTTTCAGATGGATGCGCATTAGGTTATGCTAAGGGGCAGGTGTAGCCACCTATGATAGGCAAGGGAACTAAGGGAGAAGTGACAGCTGGGCCAGCCAGCACACTTGTGATGCAGTTTCGGGGGGAAGGGGTGGGGGGGGGGAGGGTTGGTAGGTACATGTAGGGCGGAGTCTAGGGTATCAGGAGATCTGTGCCTATAGGCTCCTGTGAGATAAATTCGGGCCTGCCTGTAATTCATCAATGTCACAAAATATCTTGGTATGGTCAATGAGATAATTTTGATGCAAGATTGTGCAAATTATGTATGCAAATTTATGCCTACAGAATTTAAAGAAGAACTCTAACCAAGGATTGAACTTCATCCCAATCAGTGGCTGATACCCCCATTCCCATGAGAAATCTTTACCTTTTCTCGAATAGATCATCAGTGGGGTCTGTATGGCTGATATTGTGGTGAAGCCCCTCCCACTGTGTAAGGTCAAGACCATGGTCCTGACAGTTTCCTGTCTGTGAACCTCGTTGCATTGTAGTAAATAGCTTTTTCCAACTGCCAAGCAACCAGTATCTCCCTCTGTGCTTAGCACTCTCATTTTACTATGGGCAAACACTGACTAAATCATTTATAAATTAAATTAACATTGTTAAAAAAAATCTATTTATTAATTATTTCACTACATTGGGCCTGATTCACAAAGCGGTGCTAACAGTTAGCACGCTGGTGAAAAGCCCTTTATCAAGCCTAAACTCAGTTTAGGCGTAATAAGTTTAGGCGTGAAAAGTTTAGGCGTGATAAGTTTAGGAGTGATAAGTTTAGGCGTGATAAGTTTAGGCGTGATAAGTTTAAGCACCAACTGAGTTAGCACCGCAGTGCACAGCTGATCAAAAGTTTTGCGCTAGCAAAGTCTGGTGCACTTCGCATAGAGTTTAATTGCGCTGCTTTGCGTGCAGGACTTTGCGCACGATCTAAACTTATCTAAACTTAGCATGCCTAAACTTATCATGCCTAAACTGGCTTTTCACCAGCGTGGTGCAATGGTTATCACGCCTAAAGTCTCTAACTGGGTTAGCACCACTTTGTGAATCAAGCCCAAGTAAACGGTACTAACCTACTTAGCACGCCTAAAGACTTTAGGCATGTTAACCAGGGTGCTAAGAAGGTTAGCACTGTTTCTAAAATCAGATCGCGCGCAAAGATCTGCACTCAAAACTTTGCGCGCGCATAGATGTGAATGGGCACTTCGCGCGCACTGCGATGTGCGCACGCAAAACTTTGCGCGCGGATCTTTGCGCGCGATCTGATTTTAACACGCCCAAACTGAGTTAAGGCGTGATAATGGCCTTTTCAGAAGCGTGCTAACGGTTAGCACTGCTTACTGAATCGAGCCCATTGTCTCTTTAAGGTAAACAGAGGATTTTTATTTTTTATTGAAATACATGGCTCAGGTAGAGAAGTGTGGTGGATAGGAGGCATGCATGAAAAAAGGGCGCCGTGTAAAAACGAGCCAACCTAATAATTAAATGGCACAGGTTATTACTGAAATCTGATAATGATAAACATCGTTGTCAAGCTTTGTTAACAATAAATACCTTTGTAAAAACAGATGAGAAATAACGAAAATATATTAACGTTAAATATCCTTACGTAATTCAACAATACAGCTTAGCCCAACCCTACTCTCACACAGAACCCTCCCCTGGTGGTGCCTAAAACTAACCACTCCCCTCGTGGCGCTTAACCCTAACCTCTCCCCCGGTGGTGCCTAACCCTAACCACCCCCCCCCCGGTGGTGCCTAACCCTAACCACCCCCCTGGTGGTGCCTAACCCTAACCACTCCCCCTGATGGTGCCTAACCCTAACCACCCCCCTGGTGGTGCCTAACCCTAACCACCCCCCTGGTGGAGCCTAACCCTAACCACCCCCCTGGTGGAGCCTAACCCTAACCACCCCCCCTGGTGGTGCCTAACCCTAACCACTCCCCCTGGTGGTGCCTAACCCTAACCACCCCCCTGGTGTTGTCTAAAACTAACCGCCGCCGGGTGGTGCCTAACCCTATCCACTCCCCCTGGTGGTGCCTAACCCTAACCACTCCCTCTGCATAAATACCCTTTTACACATAGTAACGATAATATCTTTGATAACGTAAATCTGTACGTATAAACAAAATAATATGACAAAAACTATAATGTTGCAATCTTATGAAACGATATCTACTTAAAAAACTGTAATGTTCTAATGTTGTTAACGATATTTATCGCGGCGCCCTTTTTTCTGCTTTTTTCGCCGTATTAACGATAATTGCATTCAAGACTTAGGCACCATCAGGGGGAGTGGTTAGGGTTAGGCACCACACGGCGGCGGTTAGTTTTAGGCAACCCTTAGCCGACGCCTTTTTTTCCTGCTACCAGTAGGAGTTTGGGTGGATAGTTTTTATATATGTATTTGTTTCTCTGGTTACCTGTTTGGGGTTCGGCTGTAATTCCTCTGATTGGGAGCCGTAGAAATTGTGTCATTCAAGGGCCCGGCTGTCATCTCTACCCATGATCCGATGTATAATATTACACACTTTATTTAAACCGCTTTATCCTAAGTGTTTACAGATGAAGGCTTTTGTACACGCTGCACCCCACATCACAGGCAGCGTCTCAGCACTTGACCAGGAAATAAGCCTGCGAGCTCAGGAACACTTAATATCCCCCAAGATCTCTTCCCTCATAAATATCAGTCATCGAATAACGAGAGGAGATCTGAGACGTTGGTGATCTGCTGCAAGGAGGCATAGAGGCTGGTCTGTGAGGAGGGGCGGAGCGGAGGGCAAGTGTGGTCCCATCTGAGGGGAGGTGATGGATGGAGATGACTTCCTTTATGTGTGGATACAGGATAATAGTCCTCCCAAGTAGGAACCATCATTACCTGCAGCTGAGGAATGGCCTCCAATGAGGTTCATGCTAGCGGTGATACCTGCCTGGCACTCATTTATCATAGCCAGAGGCGGACAGCGATGCCGGGCAACAGAGCAAGGGGCGGGGAGTCTGACTAGAGCACAGCTCCCAACTGTCTCGCTTTCAGAGGAACAGCCCCTCTTTGGGAGCCCAATCCCTCTGTCCCTCTTTTCCCTCATTTGTCCCTCTTTCAGGACTGATCTGTTAAAATATATATTTTTCTACTGAAAAATGTGTTGAACTGAAACTTTATTCCCATCATTTAAAGTGAACCCTAGGTAAGAGTGATAGGGAGGCTGCCTATCTTCCTGATCCTATGCCTGTCTTCCTGATCCTCTGCCTCTAATATTTTTAGCCAGAGACCCTGAACAAGCATGCAGGAGATTAGGCACTCTGACTCAGGTTTTCCCGGATTAGCCTTATGCTTTTTCCAGGGTTTTGACTCTACTTATGCCAGAAGATCAACAGGGCAGCCAGGCAACTGGCATTGTTTAGAAGGAAATAAATATGGCAGCCTCCATATACCTCTCACCTCGGGTTCCCTTTAAAGAGGAACTCCAGCCTAAACAAACATACTGTCATTAAGTTACATTAGTTATGTTAATTAAAATAGATAGGTAATATAATCTCTTACCCACCCTGTTTTAGAAGAACAGGCAAATGTTTGATTTCATGATGGCAGCCATCTTTTTGGTTGAAAGAAGGGGACAGGGAGCATGAGACACAGTTCCAACTGTCCTGTGTGCTGAGCACCTCTCCCAGTTGCTAGGCAACATGAATAACATCATAGAAAATCCCATCATGCTCTGCACAGCATCAGGGGAAAAAAGCATGGGCTTTTTTTCTTTGATGGGTGGAGCTTAGCTATAAATGCAGCTAAAAGTGATGCTTTGGTAAGAAAGACAAAGTTCTGATGCTGTGAAACTGTTAAAGAAACACCAAGCCTTTTCAGTGCTGCTGAGTAGATTTTTAGTCCGGAGGTTCACTTTAACAAACTGTTTCCTTACTCTAAATACACCTCTCTAATAAGGCAGCTGTCCTCGGTTCGTTTGGAGGCTCCATGTCAATAGAGTGCTTTGGGCCCCAGGTGAAACTCGCACTAGGGCCCCCCCAATCTCCTTAGCTCTGCTACATTTTGGAACAAAAACGTATATATCTGACAATGGAGATACAAAGTATTTTTATGGCAGATCTCGGCACTGATTACAGCTGTAGTCAGGAATCGGCCCTGAACTCGGAGTACGTTTTCCATGCGTTTTGTTTTTTTAATTGTTTTGTGATGGATTTCCACTTCCTGTTGTCTTAACTAGTGATCTGCATAAATCAAAATATTAAAACGCATACAAAACGCATATGCGAATTGCAAATGCATTAGGCTTGAAAAACACCTCTGCGGTAATTTTTTTAAAAAAAAAACCCGCTGTCGCAAATGCACCAAAAACACACAAAATATGCACACACAAAAAAATATGCACATGACCTAAAACGCAGCTTGTTATGTTATGTTACGTGTGCAGAGGCGTATCTAGAAGGGTGCAGGCATCGCTTGTGCCATAGGCACCACAGCCCTATGGGCGCCATATCTGCCCCTGTGCTGCACCCCCATGCCTCACAGTCACTCAGACCAGATTAATTTGCACCCAGACTAAGAGTCTAGCATGTGTACTGCCACCCTGATGCCTCACTAAAAGACATAAAATATAAAAGTATATGTAAGAAACACCCCTTGTATTTATAACCGTACTTTATATTTGCTTACTGTAGGATCGCTGCTACTACCATGGAGAAGTGGAGGGGCACCCCGGTTCTGCAGTCAGTCTAAGCCTGTGCTCCGGTCTCAGGTGAGTGTGCTATCACTCCTCTAACAAGTGTTGTCAACTTATCTTATAGCCAGAAAGTTGCTAATTAAAGGATAACTGAGCCGAATGAAGTAGGTCCCAATCCTATCCAAATACCCCCTGGGTCGCAAGAGTCAGGCATTAGTGCGCAGTCACTGGTTCGGCTGCGTGCGTCCTACAGCATCTGCCCGCGGCCGGGAGCACACTGTGCATGACGTCCTGTCTACGTCCTGCACATGCACAGAGCGCTTCTGAATCCTGCGACCCGGAAGAGGTTGCTGGGGGGTCATTAGATAGGATTGGGAGGGGCAGAGAAGAGAGTGGGGGGCATCAGGACAGCTGCCAGTACATGCCTGCTCCCAGTTTCTCCTACTTCATTTGGCTCTGGCATCCTTTAAAACCCGACTCTGTGTATTTATTTATAAAAATGGTAAAAAATGGTACGTTTTTATTAAAAAAAAAAATGGCAAGTGGGAAGATCTCAGTCCAACAGACAGTGGTTAGACCACAATTCATTATTCTACCACAGAGGTATTCTGGCCTTTAGCTGCATCATCAGACAGCTGTGTGTTCCTCAGACATCAGAATTAAGCAGCTGGGTTCCCCAGATAACATAATGCTAGACTTGCAAACAGTTTGCATTCGTTTTGCATGCAAGTCAGGCTAATTAGTATCTCCTTGACCATCTCTGGTAATCAGCCGAGAAGTTGCTTTCAGCGTCCCTCCAAAGATAATCTGATTGGATTAAGATGTAACTAGTCAAAATAGTCAATTTTGTACCCTCTTGTGGTCCTTTTGGTAAGCTGAGAAAGTTAGAGAAGGTGGTAGGTGGGCCCCTTGCCAACCACTAGGCCCCAGGCACTTGCCTAGGTTGCCTGGTGGATGATCCTACTCTGCCACCAATGTCATTAGATACATTTTGGGCAATGAAAATCTGGAATGCCTCCATAGCACTTAATTCTGCACATCTCCAACCTCCACTTCCTATATACACAAACGTTCTGCATAGCTCCCGCCTCCACTCCCTATAAACACAAACGCCATGCAGAGCTCCCGCCTCCACTCCTTATATACACAAATGCCATGCACAGCTCCCGCTTCCTCCCCTATAAACACAAGTGCTCTGCACAGCTCCCACCTCCCCTCCCTATAAACACAGACGCTCTGCACAGCTCCCACCTCCCCTCCCTATAAACACAAACAACCTGCACAGCTCCCGCCTCCATTCCTTATAAATACAAACGCCATGCACAGCTCCTGCCTCCACTCCCTAATAACACAAACACTCTGCACAGCTCCCTCCACCACTTCCAATAAACACAGATGCTTAGCACAGCTCCCGCCTTCTCCCCTATAAACACAAATGCTCTGCACAGCTCCCACCTCCACTCCCTATAAACACAAATGCTCTGCACAGCTCCCACCTCCACTCCCTATAAACACAAATGCTCTGCACAGCTCCCACCTTCACCCCCTATAAACACAAATGCTCTGCACAGCTCCTGCCTCCCCTCCCTATAAACACAAATGCTCTGCACAGCTCCCGCCTCCTCCCCTATAAACACAAACGCTCTGCACAGCTCCCACCTTCACCCCCTATAAACACAAATGCTCTGCACAGCTCCCGCCGCCTCCCCTATAAACACAAATTCTCTGCACAGCTCCCGCCGCCTCCCCTATAAACACAAATGCTCTGCACAGCTCCCGCCTCCCTTCCTATAAACACAAATGCTCTGCACAGCTCTCGCCTCCCCTCCTATAAACACAAATGCTCTGCACAGCTCCCACCTCGACTCGCTATAAACATAAACTCTCTGCACAGCTCCCGCCGCCTCCCCTATAAACACAAATTCTCTGCACAGCTCCCGCCGCCTCCCCTATAAACACAAATGCTCTGCACAGCTCCCGCCTCCTCCTCTATAAACACAAATGCTCTGCACAGCTCCCGCCTCCCTTCCTATAAACACAAATGCTCTGCACAGCTCTCGCCTCCCTTCCTATAAACACAAATGCTCTGCACAGCTCCCACCTTCACCCCCTATAAACACAAATTCTCTGCACAGCTCCTGCCGCCTCCCCTGTAAACACAAATGCTCTGCACAGCTCCCGCCTCCCTTCCTATAAACACAAATTCTCTGCACAGCTCCTGCCGCCTCCCCTGTAAACACAAATGCTCTGCACAGCTCCCGCCTCCCTTCCTATAAACACAAATGCTCTGCACAGCTCCCGCCTCCCTTCCTATAAACACAAATGCTCTGCACAGCTCCCGCCTCCTCCCCTATAAACACAAATGCTCTGCACAGCTCCCGCCTCCCTTCCTATAAACACAAATGCTCTGCACAGCTCCCGCCTCCCCTCCTATAAACACAAATTCTCTGCACAGCTCCCGCCTCCCTTCCTATAAACACAAATGCTCTGCACAGCTCCCACCTCCCCTCCTATAAACACAAATGCTCTGCACAGCTCCCACCTCGACTCCCTATAAACATAAACTCTCTGCACAGCTCCTGCCTCCTCCCCTATAAACACAAATGCTCTGCACAGCTCCCGCCTCCTCCTCTATAAACACAAATGCTCTGCACAGCTCCCGCCTCCCTTCCTATAAACACAAATGCTCTGCACAGCTCTCGCCTCCCCTCCTATAAACACAAATGCTCTGCACAGCTCCCACCTCGACTCGCTATAAACATAAACGCTCTGCACAGCTCCTGCCTCCTCCCCTATACACACAGACGCTCTGCACAGCTCCCGCCTACACTTCCTATAAACACAAATGCTCTGCACAGCTCCCACCTTCACCCCCTATAAACACAAATGCTCTGCACAGCTCCTGCCTCCCCTCCCTATAAACACAAATGCTCTGCACAGCTCCCGCCTCCTCCCCTATAAACACAAACGCTCTGCACAGCTCCCACCTTCACCCCCTATAAACACAAATGCTCGTCACAGCTCCTGCCTTCCCTTCCTATAAACACAAACGTTCTGCATAGCTCCCTCCACCACTTCCTATAAACACAAACGCTCTGCACAGCTCTCGACTCCACTTCCTATAAACACAAATGCTCTGCACAGCTCCCGCCTTCCCTTCCTATAAACACAAACGCTCTGCACAGCTCCCACCTCCACTCCCTATAAACACAAATTCTCTGCACAGCTCCCGCCGCCTCCCCTATAAACACAAATTCTCTGCACAGCTCCCGCCGCCTCCCCTATAAACACAAATGCTCTGCACAGCTCCCGCCTCCTCCCCTATAAACACAAATGCTCTGCACAGCTCCCGCCTCCCTTCCTATAAACACAAATGCTCTGCACAGCTCTCGCCTCCCCTCCTATAAACACAAATGCTCTGCACAGCTCCCACCTCGACTCCCTATAAACATAAACTCTCTGCACAGCTCCTGCCTCCTCCCCTATAAACACAAATGCTCTGCACAGCTCCCGCCTCCTCCCCTATAAACACAAATGCTCTGCACAGCTCCCGCCTCCCTTCCTATAAACACAAATGCTCTGCACAGCTCTCGCCTCCCCTCCTATAAACACAAATGCTCTGCACAGCTCCCACCTCGACTCCCTATAAACATAAACTCTCTGCACAGCTCCCGCCGCCTCCCCTATAAACACAAATGCTCTGCACAGCTCCCGCCGCCTCCCCTATAAACACAAATGCTCTGCACAGCTCCCGCCTCCTCCCCTATAAACACAAATGCTCTGCACAGCTCCCGCCTCCCTTCCTATAAACACAAATGCTCTGCACAGCTCCCGCCTCCTCCCCTATCAACACAAATGCTCTGCACAGCTCCCGCCTCCCCTCCTATAAACACAAATTCTCTGCACAGCTCCCGCCTCCCTTCCTATAAACACAAATGCTCTGCACAGCTCCCACCTCCCCTCCTATAAACACAAATGCTCTGCACAGCTCCCACCTCGACTCCCTATAAACATAAACTCTCTGCACAGCTCCTGCCTCCTCCCCTATAAACACAAATGCTCTGCACAGCTCCCGCCTCCTCCTCTATAAACACAAATGCTCTGCACAGCTCCCGCCTCCCTTCCTATAAACACAAATGCTCTGCACAGCTCTCGCCTCCCCTCCTATAAACACAAATGCTCTGCACAGCTCCCACCTCGACTCGCTATAAACATAAACGCTCTGCACAGCTCCTGCCTCCTCCCCTATACACACAGACGCTCTGCACAGCTCCCGCCTACACTTCCTATAAACACAAATGCTCTGCACAGCTCCCGCCTCCTCCCCTATAAACACAAATGCTCTGCAGAGCTCCCGCCTCCTCCCCTATAAACACAAATGCTCTGCAGAGCTCCCGCCTCCTCCCCTATAAACACAAATGCTCTGCAGAGCTCCCACCTCCACTCCCTATAAACACAAACGCTCTGCACAGCTCCCGCCTCCACTCCCTATAAACACAAATGCTCTGCACAGCTCCCGCTGCCTCCCCTATAAACACAAATGCTCTGCACAGCTTCCGCCTTCCTTACTATAAACACAAATGCTCTCCACAGGTCCCGCCTCCCCTCCTATAAACACAAATTCTCTGCACAGCTCCCGCCTCCTCCCCTATAAACACAAATGCTCTGCACAGCTCCCACCTCGACTCCTTATACTCATAAATGCTCTGCACAGCTCCCGCATCCTCCCCTATAAACACAAACGCTCTGCACAGCTCCCGCCTCCACTTAATATAAACACAAACGCTCTGCACAGCTCCCACCTCCCCTCCCTATAAACACAGACGCTCTGCACAGCTCCCGCCTCCTCCCCTATAAACACAAACCCTCTGCACAGCTCCCGCCTACACTTCATATGAACACAAATGCTCTGCAGAGCTCCCGCCTCCCTCCCCACAAACACAAATGCTCTGCACAAGCGTTCGTGTATACGCGTCGTGCACCAGGCATATATCTACACCAGCAGTTGGACCGAGTGCTTAAACCAGCATTTTCCTTTTTTTAGCTCGTTAAATGAGATTTTAGAAGTCTTTTGCTGACAGGCAGGTTCTGTTAAGGTGAACACACAAGCTGAGCAATCCAATTAACCAATTTGAGATTCAAGGTGAGTAAACGTGTTGATTTTCGCTCTAAACTTCATTATGTAATTATTTAGCAAACAATGACCTCCATATGCAATAATTAACTTGGTATTTGCTTGCGGTGATGGTTTAATCACCGTAATTATCAAAAATTGGCATTAAAGCCGCTACCTTTGAAAACGGCTGCGAGCGGCTGTTCCCTTCACTTTGTTTTCCCCTCTCTTTACCCTCCGCATCTTTGGAACATCTGGCGCTACGCGGATCCGTAATCGTGCCCCCAGCGCTAATATATTATTATTATCATCTCAGCCTACGTCCGCTTTATAAAGAAAAATCACCCAAATACAGATAGATGAGCTTATTAGTTTATTATCGGAGTGCCGCGCGCTGACATTTGACTTCCATCCGTCTCTTTGGCTTCCTCTGTGGTTTCTCTGAAACTTAATAATGGATCATTAGCTTGAAATTTGTGGAGCCATAAATAAAGAACGCCTTTCAAATCTGCCACATCGGCACAAGTCAGCCGACTTCACAATCACCCTTGCAAGGGAAAAAACAACAACTTTTTTAAGTAAGGTAGTGGAGGGACGGTAAACGTGAAGGTCGCTCGTACCAACAAAGAGAATTGCTTCTGGAGGCGGCAAATGACAACCTTATAATTCTAAGTTGATGCAAATTTGATGCTAATTTTATTCTCATTTGTGTAGCTTGGACACAATGGACAGTAGAGAAATAGTAGTAGCTTTTCAGTAGAAAAATACATATATTTACATGAGTCATGAAAGAGGGTCAAATTAGGAAGAAAAAGAGACAGAGGGAATTAGTTTTCAAAGAGGGACTGTCCCTCCGAAAAAGGGGCAGTTGAGAGCTATGGAAAGATATAATTTGCTAAAAGATACTGTAACTACCTTGTATACATTACACTATCAGTGTTCTCCCCACAAAAATGTTCCAGCTGGGTGGCGTGAAGAAGTAGCCGGGTGGGGCATGATGGGGGAAAGCAGGGGTGGCACAACTCTACTTACAGCATAGGAGGAGGATGAGGAGGTGAGCCGATGATAGCCGGGTGCTCACCAAAATTAGCCGGGTGGAGCACCCGGCTAAAAGAGCCTGGGGACAACACTGCACTATATATTTCATATGGTCATATGGCAAACTCTAGTTTAAAATTTTCATATAGACTGTGATTACAAGTATTTAACATCCTTTGTAAATTCTACACATGTCAATGCCATGAATTCAATATAATGCCAGAATTTGCATGTACTTGTTTGTATATATTTTGTATGCCAAGAAACTAAAATAGAACAAAAGAAAACCCTTTCCACCTTAAAATTGTATCCCCATATTTTATGCCCGAGTCTCAAAGATGATGAGCTTCAAAGTAAAGTGCTGTTGGTCCTTGTTGTCCTCTAATGACAGAAAGGACACATGCATGGCATAGGAGAGCGAGGAAAAAGGGGCACCCTTATCTGTTAATAAATATTGCTCCTTATTTAGTGTTTAACCTCATTACCTCTGTCCTCAAGTCCTTTGTTGTTTTGTTTTTTGTTTCTCATCTTGCATGTGGTATAAGTTGCTTTGCTCTACTTTCAAGTTATGTTCCACTGTTCTGGAATGTTTCTTACCTCAATAAAATCTTTGAAAGCAAAATGAATATTGCACCCCTCTAGGCGTGCATGAAATAGGGGCATTTAAAGTGTAAATAGTGTAAATTATTGTAATAAAATATCGGTATATATTAACCTCCTTGCCGGTTATCCCTAGCTCAGCTCGGGGTAACCTGCGTAGGAGGATTTCTCAGGCCCCGCTGGGCCGATTTTCAAATTTTTTTTTCCTACACGCAGCTAGCACTTTGCTAGCTGCGCGCAGTTTCCGATCGCTGCCGCTACCTGCCGCGCCCCCCCCTCCAGACCCCTTGCGCAGCCTGGCCAATCAGTGCTAGGCAGCGCTGAGGGGTGGATCGGGATTCCCTGTGATGTCCCGACGTCCATGACGTCGGTGACGTCATCCTGCACGGTCACCATGGCGACCGGGTAAGCCCAGCAGGAAATCACGTTCTGAACGGGATTTCCTGCTTACTCTGATCGCCGAAGACGATTAGAGTGGATAGGGGGATGCCGCTTGTCAGCGGCTATCATGTAGCGAGCCCTGGGCTCGCTACATGATTTGAAATTTTTTTTTTTAAAGTGTTGCGCTGCCCCCTTGCTGCCAGAATTGTAACGGCAAGGGGGTTAACAATATTTTACCACAACTTAACCTAACCCTACTCTCACATAGAACCCTCCCCCCTGTCTAACCCTAAAACCCTCTTTCTGACGCCTAACCCTAAAGTACCCCTTCCTAACGCCTAACCCTATAACGCCCATTCTTCTTGACACCTTTTGCTACCTACATCTTTTGCTTCTGAATTTGTTCTGGTATCAGTGACTAGGTGTGGCATGGACGAGATTAGGGGTGTGGCAGGAATTTGCCTTAGTGTTTCTCTTACCTCAAAACAAAAAGTTGTGAGGTCTGAATCTGTAGACCCTTAGAGGAGCGACTTGGAATAGCCTTAAATCACCTACAACTACTTGGTGATATATTTCACTTTCCCTTGAGATAAATGGAATCTAGAGCCTTTAGTGCTGTGTTTGCTGGACTTTAACCCCCTTGCTGTTCCAATTATATCGGCAAGGGGGCGGCGCAGCACTTTTTTTAAAATAAAATATCAGCGACGGGGATTTACGTCACCGACGTCATGGACGACGGGACGTCAGAGGGAATCCCGATCCACCCCTCAGCGCTGCCTGGCACTAATTGGCCAGGCTGCGCAAGGGGTCTGGAGGGGGGGCGGCGTGGTGGGTAGCGGCGAATCGGCGGTGAGCGCCGGCGATCGAGAAATGCACGCAGCTAGCAAAGTGCTAGCTGCGTGCAATAGAAAAAAAATTTAAAATCGGCCCAGCGGGGCCTGAGAAGTCCTCCTTACGCAGGTTACCCCGAGCTGAGCTCGGGATAACCGGCAAGGTGGTTAAAGAAAACCTGTACTGACAAAAAGTTCCCATGGGGGGTACTCACCTCAGTAGGGGGAAGCCTCTGGGCCCTATCAAGGCTTCCCCCATCCTCCTGTGTCCCACGGCGGTCTCGCTGCAGCCCCGGGAACACACAGACGACAAATCCGGCAGCCTGGGCAATATTTACCTTTTCGGGCTCCCGCGGGGGCGCTGTTGTGGCTCTTCTGATGGAGATAGGAAAAAATAGCCGTTCTCCGTCTGGTCCGCTCTACTGCATAGGGGCAACTTTTTCCGCATGTTTACCGCCTGTGTACGCATGTTTTCTACACTTTTTTACGCAATATATCTACATGTTTTTTAGTAAATTTGGAAAAAAAAAAGATGGAAAAAATTCCATGTAGGATAGAGAATAGAGCCCAATGTGGTGTACGGTATTGATTTATTAAACAATAGAATATATTTACATGTGATTACTGCCATCTTGATGAAAACCTTTATCCTGCGTATGTGGGCAAAACATTGCTTTGTCTTCATGGCCATCTGTGTGACAAATGCCCTAAGGGCCCTTTTCCACTAGCGCGTTTGCGCTAGCGGAATCGCAAAATCGCAAACCGCTAGCGATTTTACAATCGCTAGGGTTTGCTAAATAACATAGGAATCGCGGTAGGGTATTTCCACTACCGCGATTCGTTTTTGCCTGAAACGCGATCGCGTTGCGGAGCGATATTTGCCGCGATTTTGCTATGCAGTGCATAGCATAGCAAAATCGCGGCCGCAAACATCGGGAAATCGCTGGTAATTTTTTACCTTTTGCGATTCAGCAGTCGCTAGCGTTCAGCGTGAACGCTAGCGACTGCTAGTGGAAAAGGGCCCTTAATGTGCTTCAAGCTGAGTCAGGGATTAGAATCAGCCTATAATTCATTCGTCATTAAAAGTGCAAAATAAGTCCGGAAAATATTGTTTTCTGTGGAAAAATCTGAAGTTTCTGCAAACACAGCTCAAAAGGCTCTAGACTACTTGCAACTGGATGTAAAGTGAAAAATCGCGCCAGGTACTTACAGGTGATAGAACATTGGTAATGTAAGGATGAGACAATGCACTCTTTTTTTCATTATGAAGTTCATTTTTTGCGGAATTTACCTCTAAAATAATGGATTTTTACTGACACCTTACTGCACTTTTTATCACCTTTTTACCACACTTTTTCCGCAAATGGTTATTTAAGGTGAAAAACAATTTGGCCTCGTTAACATCAGGGCCATTTCTGTGTGCTTTTCAGAGTGCATTGCCCTGTGCAAGGTATTGATTTTCTCATGTAATTAAATATGCCTGGGTCACATCTATGCGCTGCACAGAGCAGCGTTACAAAAACTTAGTGTTGCATGCGCATGCGTTTTTTACCCTTAATTGAAAAAAAACAAAAAAAACTTTCATATGAAAACAAAGCTTTATTGACAACTGCTACTACTACAATTAGCTAAACATGCTTAAAAAAAGCGCACAGCAACGCATTGAAACACACACTAAAGCGCGCACATGCGTTTATTATGAGATTTTACACGTTTCTCAACGCACCCAATGTGAATGAGGCTTAGGTGTTCTGTAGGCGTACTAATCTCAAAAGTGGCTATCATGCTATATTATATCCTTCCGCATGTGATCATGTAGTAAGCTACCATGGCCCTGACATCACATTGTGGGAGGGGTTTGCCCCTAATATCAGTCTCTCCTCTGACGTACCCTTTGCATGATGTCACGGTTCCACGTTAGAAGTGGCTATCATACTATATTATATCCCTCTGCATGTGAACATGTGAATACATTCTTCAGCGAATACTTTGTTTCCTTTCAGGGGATTAATTACACTTGAAAACCGAGCCTATGTCCTGCAGCCAGAGGCTAATACCACAAACCGCCACCTCTTCTACAAAGCCGAACACATGAAGCCAGCTCCTGGAAGCTGCAGCCAGCACTACAACCTCTCAGGCAGCTCTCTGAGTGACACGCTACAATACTCTGAAGATTATTTACAAAGGGTAAGCAATGCTCCCTGGGCAGGCAGCAGACAAGCGCTCAGTGTTCCTGATGCTGATTCTGTATAGAGCAGGAGGTGCCCCAGATTACATTCACCACCTTGTACCATGCTTGTTATGCCAACTGATAGACAGGGGAGCATCTGACTGCGTTGATAAGTAGGGAAACCTGTTCAAAGTGGAATTGAAGCATTTTTTCCTTGCTTTAATAGATTATTTACAGCATATTATATACAACCAGCATTTTTTTGTTACTAGAACAGCATTCAAAGGGTTACACACAGGAATTAGAAATTCCCTGCCAGCAGAACTGGCTGCATCAGAAGTGGAGATAATGTTATCTTGTGTTTACTTAATTGTATCAAGTGAGGAATGTGACAAATTGACTGCTGAGAAGCTCCTGGACACAGAGAGACACTGAAAGCATTTCTGCCTTCAATACAACATGAATAAAACCAGTTATGAATAAAATGCAAAGTCAGCTCTCAAGCAAAAAACTGTACTTTTGGGAACTTGTAATTTCTAAATAAATACTTATGCACAAATGCAAATATGATAACCGTATGGCCTATAAAAAGTAGGAAAACATGTTTTTATTGAATATTATGTCATGGTCGTATACCGCTTTAAAGCGGACCTGATCTCAGAACTTCCTATCTGCCCTATAATATATGCAACAGCATAATAACCTTTAAAGAAAAACATTTCTGTATTACAGCTGATACAATTCCTGCAATTAGGGATTGTACACACTAGGGGCGTTTTTGCGGGGTTTTTTAAGCGCCGGTGATTTTGAAAATCGCCCTAAAAGCGTTTGTGTAATGATTGCCTATGAGAGTGTTCACATCTGAGCGGTTTGATTCTGATCTGCTCACCAACACGCTGCCTGTACCATTTTAGGGGTGATTTTCCTATAATGGCAGGTGTAGGGAAATTGCAAAACGCTTGGTATAGCGATTTTCCCCAGCGCTTTTAAGAATAAATACATTGTATTTATTATTTTCCGGGTCAAAGAGTTCATTTCCTGACTTGCATCAGGAAGTGAAAAAACAAATCGCTCTGCAAAAGGGCTTTGAAAAGCGCTTTACACAAAATCGCAACGTGCAACTAAGCCCCAGGAGGGGGAAAACAATCATGCAAAAAAAAACGAAAATCACCGCCATCAGCGATTTTGATTTTAGATGAGAACAAAGCCTAAATCTGCAATGTGTCTACTTCCTGCTTTCATGGAAGCAGACATAGGGTTAACATCCTATGTTTACAAATTAGCTGCTCTGTGCTATGGCATATGGCAGAGGAGATTCCTGAGCTGACACAGCTGAGAGATCAAATTACACTTGTGATTAGTCACAGATGAGGGGGGATTAGACAGGTTAAACTCTCTATATACATACAGGGTGCATTTCTTTCCGTTTTCTTTCTGTTCTGTGCAAGAGTTCAGGTCCACTTTAAAGAGGAAGTTTACCAAAAGATGATAGCGAAGGGGGATCACATTGCAAAGTGAGATTTTAAAAAATAGAAAATGGATCAAGAAATATGTGATACTTGCCATGTAATTTGCTCACGTGGTTTGATCCACGGTGTGCCTGCAGGTCAGCAGCTTTACTTCTGGCAGACACTAATAAATAAAGACATATACAGCACAAACTGTCCTTATATATTATTAACACATCCAACTAACAATGCGATAGGCTAAGAAGATATACAGTATATGTAAGAGATACACACAGAGGGAGATACTGCTTGCTAGGCAGTTGGCAATGGCCATTATCTCTGACAATGCAACGAGGTTCACAGACAGGAAACTGCCATGGCCCTGACATCACATTGTGGGAGGGGTTTAACCCCAATATTAGCCACACAGACGCCCCTGATGATCCTATCCATTAAGGGCGTCAGGCAAACCAGAATACTCAGCACTTCTTCCCTGCACGCTCTCCCTCTGTTGATTGATTGATTGATTTTGATTGTATTGTAAATGGCTCCCTTTAGCTTGTTTATACTGGCTGGTTGCCAGGATATCCAACACATAGCTACCCTACATTTAAAGGAATCCTCAATCAAACTATCCTAACCCCCCCCCCCCCCCCCCACACACACACACACACACACACACACACACACACACACACTCTATTTACCCGTGGCTTCCTCCAGCTCCTGGCAGCCGCTATGTCCCATGCTGCATCTCTGCTCGCTGCTGCCAGCCCGGGGTCGCCGACAGGGCAGAGGCTACCGCTCTCAATCACCTCCATGTGCAGGGGTGCAGCTAAGGTTTTTGTGGCCCCAAGCGGACTGTAGCAAGAGGCCCTATCCTGCGGCGCGCGAAGCGCGCCGCGGCGAAAAATGGGTGTGGCTATCCCGCATAAGTGGCCGTGGCCATGACATGTGGGTGGAGCAGGAGGGCGGATTGGGGCGGGGCTGTTTGCGGGAAAAAAATGGATGTTGGGGTGATTGAGGCGCGCGTAGCGCGCCGAAAGATTGGCGCGGCCATGACATTGTATGGGCGAAGCTTAACCGTAGCACAGCAAATATAGCCAACTATGACCATTAAATAATAAATGCAGCAACAGTTACCCCAGACACCAGAAAATAAAAACGCAATTTGGGCCACATTTCAGCAGAAATCAAACGCAATTAGGGCACATTTTCAGCAGAAATCAAACGCAATTAGGGCACATTTTCAGCCGAAATCAAACGCAATTAGGGCACATTTTCAGCAGAAATCAAACGCAATTAGGGCAGAGTTCAGCAGAAATCAAACGCAATTAGGGCCACATTTTCAGCAGATATCAAACGCATTTAGGGCACAGTTCAGCAGAAATCAATCGCAATTAGGGCCACATTTTCAGCAGATATCAAACGCATTTAGGGCACAGTTCAGCAGAAATCAATCGCAATTAGGGCCACATTTTCAGCAGATATCAAACGCATTTAGGGCACAGTTCAGCAGAAATCAATCGCAATTAGGGCCACATTTTCAGCAGATATCAAACGCATTTAGGGCACAGTTCAGCAGAAATCAATCGCAATTAGGGCCACATTTTCAGCAGATATCAAACGCATTTAGGGCACAGTTCAGCAGAAATCAATCGCAATTAGGGCCACATTTTCAGCAGATATCAAACGCATTTAGGGCACAGTTCAGCAGAAATCAATCGCAATTAGGGCCACATTTTCAGCAGATATCAAACGCATTTAGGGCGCAGTTCAGCAGAAATCAATCGCAATTAGGGCCACATTTTCAGCAGATATCAAACGCATTTAGGGCACAGTTCAGCAGAAATCAATCGCAATTAGGGCCACATTTTCAGCAGATATCAAACGCATTTAGGGCACAGTTCAGCAGAAATCAATCGCAATTAGGGCCACATTTTCAGCAGATATCAAACGCATTTAGGGCACAGTCCAGCAGAAATCAATCGCAATTAGGGCCACATTTTCAGCAGATATCAAACGCATTTAGGGCACAGTTCAGCAGAAATCAATCGCAATTAGGGCCACATTTTCAGCAGATATCAAACGCATTTAGGGCACAGTTCAGCAGAAATCAATCGCAATTAGGGCCACATTTTCAGCAGATATCAAACGCATTTAGGGCACAGTTCAGCAGAAATCAATCGCAATTAGGGCCACATCAGCAAATTCGCAATTAGGGCTGCGGCTGCAAAAAGAAAAGAATTTACTCACCTGGCAGGCTGGCACTGGCAGAAGTCTTCTCTCCCTGGTCTCCTCTCCCGGCCGGCTTCTCAGGCGCGCAGTTCCCACGGAGCTCCCTCCCTGGCTTCCTCCTCCAATCTCCCGCGCTGATTCATGCAGGGCTACGGGTCGGGAAGATGGCCACCCGAAGCCCTGTACTGGAGACATAGTCTCCAGAGCAGGGCTTCGGCGGCGGCCATCTTCCTGTAGCCCTGCTCTGCTCTGCCAGCCCGGCGGGGCTGCGGGGAAAAAGTGACGTCACGCCGACGTCACGGAGCCGCCGAGGCCCCTAAGATTGTGAGGCCCCAAGCGACCGCTTGGTTCGCTTTATGCCTCGCGGCGCCCCTGTCCATGTGGTCCGGAGTGTACTGCGCAGGCTCAGTGCTTCTGTGCCTGCGCAGTACAATCCGGACTAGTAGGACTACATGGAGGTGATTGCCAGCGGCGCAGGCACCTGGACCTGGTGGTCGTCCTCTGCACCAAGCCGGCGGCTGGGAGCGGAGATGCATCGTGGGACATAGCGGCTGCCAGGACCTGGAGGAAGCCCCGGGTAAGTAGAGCGGGGAGGATAGTTGATTGATGATTCCTTTAAGCTTGGTACTAGTCTTCCATTTATAATTGGCCAATTAATAACCAATTTTGCCACCTGCATGTAGTATAAGTGTGAACAGATATTGGGCTTGATTCACAAAGCGGTGCTAACCTACTTAGCACGTCTAAAGTCTTTAGACTCGCTAACCAGGGTGCTAAGTAGGTTAGCACCGGATTTCTCAATCAGATCGTGCGCTAACTTTGCACGCGTAAAGCCTTACGCGCGCAAAGTTTTACGCGCGCTAAGTCCCATAGGCTTTAATGGGCACTTCGCGCGGTGCGCCCTGTGCAGTACGCGCGTAAAGTTTTACGCGCATAGAGTTTTGCGCGCGTAAAGTTTTATGCGCGAAAAGCTTGTTTAGACGTGCTAAGGGGGTTTTCACAGGCGTGCTAACAGTTAGCACCGCTTTGTGAATCAAGCCCATTGAATACTATGAACAGATTGTATAGGTAAACCCTCATACTATATGGAGGTGGTAAAATTGGACAATTATAATTGAAGGTGTGTACCAGGCTTTTCGGCTTCCCAGGTTGCTATAAATAGAATGCACTACAAGTCTCCGCATGATCTTCCAGGCCTGGGCCGTGCAGCCACTTAACGACAGTCCTTATGGGCATTTAAAGGACCACTATCGTGAAAAAATTTAAATACATGTAAACACATACAAATAAGAAGTGTGTTTCTTCCAGAGTAAAATGAGCTATGAACTACTTTTTTCTTATGTTCCTGTCACTTACAGTAGTTAGTAGAAATCTGATGGGACTGACAGGTTTTTGACTAGCCCATGTCTTCATGGGGGTTTTTCAGTATTTAATGTATTCTTTACATAAGCACTCCCTGGAAAAAATCTATACAAAGATGCAGGGACCCCTCTCCCCCAACCACCACCTATTTGCATTCCCTTCTGGCAGTCAGTTGGACTGAGCAACTTCTGTTAACTAAGTGCTTTTGAAAATAAAGAAAACCTTGAAAATCCCCCATGAGGAGATGGCCTAGTCCAAAACCTGTCCATTCTAATTTCTACTACCTACTGTAAGTGACAGCAACACAGGAGAAAAGTAATTTATAGCACATTTTACTTAGGGAGAAATGTACTTTTTAGTTATGTGGTTTCATATATTTTAAATTATAATGTTTTTCACGATTGTGGTCCTTTAACATTCCACCACTTTCCTTTTGCTCTTTATTTTGCTTAGTGGCCAGACGAGCGTGGAAGGGCCTCTTTGATCTTGGCAGTTTTACTGATCATATGTGACATTTTATAGAGCAACAGAACAAATAAAATGAGCGGCCCTATAAATCCGTTGCGCACTCGCTGGCTTTGTGCGTTTGGAGCGCGGCGGACAACTCTGCTGCTAATGTGAGACGAGAAATATTACCGCCAGCCGAGCTCGCCGCCTCTTCCAACCAAATTAGCCCTCGTCCTGCTCCTTGTCGCAATCGCAGGTAGCACCGCAGACCACGCAGCTCATCTCTCTGAAATTCATCTTCCGCCGCATTTATAATGTTTGCTGCTGCGTTGTTGACTAGAAGGTAGGCAAGTATGGAAGACACCATGGAGACTTTAGGGGAAAAGTTGCCGATTTGGAGGCAGTGTTGTTATTGTAAAGACTGCGGGTCATTGCCATGCAAGAAACGATGAGAGCGGTATCCCAATCCTATATAATACACCTCCTGTCGCTGCGTCCGTGACTGGCGTGCATGCGCAGCACGTGGATGGACTTCAGAGAGCAGAGGAGGACGGGCGCAGGGGGATGGGCGAACACGCAGGTGAGAGTGGCCGTGCACACATGGGGAAGGGGGGTTGCGGCCAAGCCAAGGCCTAGCGCCCTTTCATAATGGGCGGGCCTTTTAACTAGTTAGTAATAAAGTTAGAGGTAGGAATAAAGGTACTTGGATTCCTCTTGCTTCAAAGACTATATTCAACTTTAATACATTAATCATTAACAGTGGCGTAGCTAAGGAGCTGTGGGCCCCAATGCAAGTTTTACATTGGGGCCCCCCCTAAGCACTCTATACATTGCAATTAATATGGGGCACCAAAACCTGCCAATGGCAACTACAGTGTCAGAGGTGCAAGAAGGGGATGGGGGGCAGTTTGTTAATGATTACCAATATTCATAGTATCTATATAAGTGATTATTATGAGCACAGGACCAATAGAAAGTGAATACTGCAGTTGATACTGCAGCCCCTTTGGCCCATGGACCCCGATGCGGTCGCAACCTCTGCACCCCCTATTGCTACGCCCCTGATCATTAATCAAAACATTTAAAAACTAGTACACATATCACAAAATCTTTTTATAACGACCCCCCTCCCCCCCCCCCCCCCCCCCCGTTTCCATAGCTCATAACTCCACAACAAATACACTGCATGCACTGGTCAGCAGGGCCGCCTTCAGGGCATTCCAGGTGGGGGCCTGGTGTATGGGGCCTGAGTGAGTCTGGGGCCCAGCGAACAGTGCCACACAATGGCTGCACCGCCCCAGCTTCAGTCTTTTCCAGCAGCAGAGGAAGGAGGATAGCGTCTGGAGGCCCTGTCTTTCCTCAGAGGCCCCCTTCCCAGAACCTCTGGTAGGTTTGCCAGTATGGGGTCCAGAAATTTCAGATGGTGGCCTAGCTGGAGCTTCCTTCCTATCCCAAGCCTTTCATTGATATGTGCCCGTAAAGTGTTAAATATCGCAGACGGCCCCAGGATCAGCTCCCTAGAATCAGCGGAATATAAATGTAGTCCGGGAACAATAAAAAGGGTGATTTGTAGCGAAAGGCTTTTAAGAATAAATGGTAAAAGCCGTTAAAATATCAGTCAAGTGTGTTGGGCAAATTTCGGAAGACATCTAAAGAAAACAAGATTATTACCATGGATATCAGCAGAAGTACAGAAAAAAGAAAGAAAAATAATGTGGAAGATTTATGATCATCCGTTGTGGGGAATGAGGAATGGCGTTATCAATCTCTGTGTTCCTCTGCGCAGGCGGTAATGCTCGCTGTACCCATCAGAGGAACCGAGGCAATGACGATTAATTGAAGGCGCACCGTGCCTCAGCGTGGAAGGGCTGGGTGTTCTATCACCGTGGGCAGGAGACGCACTCTCACAAGTCGTTCTTCTCGCTCGTCTGTCTCCTGCTTTCACCTCATTTGATACCATGAAGCAATAGTGTAATTTAAAGAGAAACCGTAACAAAGAATTGAACTTTATCCCAATCACTAGCTGAATACCCCCTTTTACATGAGAAATCTTTTCATTTTCTCAAACTGACCATCAGGGGGCGCTGTATGGCTGATATTGTGTTGAAACCTCTCCCACAAGAAACTCTGAGGACTGTGGTACTCCTGGCAGTTTCCTGTCTGTGGACCGTCGTTGCATTGTGTGAAATAGCTGTTTACAGTTGTTTCCAACTGCCCAAAAAAACAAGCAGCTTCTCCTTCCACTGATATCACCTGCCAGCAGTAAAAATTTCACCATGTGATAAATGTCAGAATGTAAATCAGGGAGAGGAAAGCTTTTACAATGGGCAAACACTGACTAAATCATTTATACATAAGTATTGTAGAAATTAAGCACTTTTTTATTACATTATTTTCACTGGAGTTACTCTTTAACTACTGACACAGGGCCGCACACTTCAGGGCCCTTTCACACGGGGGAAGACCGCAGCCTAATGAAAGTCTGAGGTAGTCCATACTACCCACATTGCGGTACGCGGCGCCGGAAGTGCCCTATCTAACGCGAGCGCATACCTATGTTGCCACGCGGTTCCTGCAGTGGACAGGAAGTCATGTAAGTCTATGGCGACGCAGGTTTTTTCTAAAATGGTGGCGGGCGCGCATGTGTAGAAGTGTATTTTTACAATACGCTTTTGCGCACTTCTGTATTTCCAAAACAGGAAGTGAGTGCAAGCGTCACTTCCTGTTTGGACGTCTGCCAGAAGGGGATTACTGCGTGTTAATGCAGTAATCCCCAAAGGCCTGTTTTTGATGGGTGAACCCATTGCTCTTTCCTCCAAAAGAAGTGTATTATAGAAGCTTTGTTGCTGTTTGTTTTTTATTTTATTTATTTTTTCACTTTGATGAGTTTCCCTTCTTTTGATGCAACACCTACAAAGCTGTATTGAAATCCGACTATCGCAGTATTCAGCTGAGCAGAGCTGTGCCCCATATGATCACTCCTGGCATAAATGAAAAAAAGGAACCTGGAAAAAAGGGCGCAGGGATTGCCGCTAGTAGAATCTCACTAAAATTAGTGGTATTCTACTACTGAATTCCAATAGTGAAATATCTGTAATATTTAACAATAGTTTACTATGGCTAAACCTAACACTGCTCTCCTAACACTACTCTCATACAGAACCCCCCTCCTTCTACCGATTCCTAACCCTAAGCCCACCCCTCTCTCGGTGGTGCCTAACCCTAAGACCCCCCCCCCCCCTCCCCGGTGGTGCCTAACCCTAAGACCCCGCCAGTGGTGCCTAACCCTAAGGCCCCCCCCCCTTGGTGGTGCCTAACCCTAAGACCCTGCCAGTGGTGCCTAGCCCTAAGACACCCGTGGTGGTTAGTGCCTAACCCTAAGGACCCCCCCGGTGGTACCTAACCCTAAACCCCCTCTAAAACGTTACTTCTTCCTCTACCGCAAAACTATGATATGCGGCAAAAATACATTTTGGTATTAGGAGGCGCCCAATTATGGCAATTATTTTAAATATCACCGCTAGTGCTTCCGGGAATGCAAATAGTGGCATTGCATAATGAGATACATTATACATCATACACGTCTATCTCATCATGTCACGTCACTTAAAGACTTAAAGTTCCCTTTAAGTTCAGTTCTAAACAGAGAGACATTGATTAATGTTAACATGGACTTCTGTGTATTCACCCTTCAGTCATATTTGAAAACTTCTTTACTCCTCTGAGAAGTAAGGTGTAGTTTAATGACCACTTTAATGACCTCCATAGCCTCTAAACATCAGTCTCAGGAGTTAGTTTCTGTCCTTTGTATTATTAACAGCTGCACTATTTTCACATTCTCGAACTAGAAAGAAATGTAATCTTACTCAATTATTCTCTATTAGGGGTTATTAAATAATTTGCCTGTAATAAAGAACTGATTGCATTGTAATTCTGCCGGTTCGGTTTAAGCACCTGCTCGTGACGAATGAGTCGTGATGAAGGAATATTATTAGACTTCTATTAAAAAAAAAGTTTTAATTGTTTGAATTATAACAATTAGAGGAAATGGAGAATGATAGCTATTATTTTACATGTTCACAGAAAGGCTTTAGAAGGAGGCGGTGTACTGCAGAAGAAACCATGTATTCAGTTACAGATTTCCTGTAAGGAGTTATGAAGGTTCAGAAGAACTCTATTGTTTACATGTAGCACTTCCTGTCTGCAGCCACCAGTCCTGCTATATCTAGCTCTACCTGTGACTGTACATTCGAAGGGAAACTTTTCCATTGCATAGTAATCAGTAATTCCTTCAGTTCTGCTATGCAAACTGCTAAGATTAGTGTAGCAAACTATTACAAAGTACTGTGTTTATGAGCACACAATCACTTGTTCCATCCCCTCTAGAGCCCCTCGATCGTGACCCTTGCATAGGCCCCAATTCACTAAGCTTATCTCATGTCTTTAAAGAGAACCCGAGGTGGCATTGTATTACGTTAGTGGGGCACAGAGGCTGGTTGGGCACACTAACACCAGCCTCTGTTGCCCCATCGTGTGCCTCAAAGACCCCCCTGCTCGCCGCTATACCCCCGCAGTGCTGGCGACACGCAGCGTGTCGCCAGCACAATGTTTACCCTAGCGCTGTCTGTCAGCGCCGCTCCTCCGCCTCCTCCGCATCGCCGCTACCCGCCCTCGTCCCTTCCCTCCCGCTGATTGGAGGGAAGGGACGAGGGCGGGTAGCGGCGATGCGGAGGAGGCGGGGGAGCGGCGCTGACAGACAGCGCTAGGGTAAACATTGTGCTGGCGACACGCTGCGTGTCGCCAGCACTGCGGGGGTATAGCGGCGAGCAGGGGGGTCTTTGAGGCACACGATGGGGCAACAGAGGCTGGTGTTAGTGTGCCCAACCAGCCTCTGTGCCCCACTAACGTAATACAATGCCACCTCGGGTTCTCTTTAAAGAGACTCCGTAACAAAAATTGCATCCTGTTTTTTATCATCCTACAAGTTCCAAAAGCTATTCTAATGTGTTCTGGCTTACTGCAGCACTTTGTACTTTCACAGTCTCTGTAATAAATCAATGTATCTTTCCCCTGTCAGACTTGTCAGCCTGTGTCTGGAAGGCTGCCAAGTTCTTCAGTGTTGTGGTTCTGCTATGAACTGCCCCCTCAGGGGGGAAAGAAACACACAAATGATCTCTTGAGATTCAAAAGGAAGGCTGTATACAGCCTGCTTGTGTATGGATGTATTTTCTATGTGTGGACATACTGTACATCAACCTACTTCCTGTTTTGGTGGCCATTTTGTTTGTTTATAAACAAACTTTTTAAAACTGTTTTTAACCACTTTTAATGCGGCGAGGAGCGGCGAAATTGTGACAGAGGGTAATAGGAGATGTCCCCTAACACACTGGTATGTTTACTTTTGTGTGATTTTAACAATACAGATTCTCTTTAATGACAATTTTGAGCTGATTTTACTGTTATTACCATGGTGATAAAGCATTTTGTATTCACTAAGCCATTTACCTCATGCTGTCCATAAGTTAAGGAGTGATTTCTTAAGTTAAGATTTCAATCCTTAAGATAACAGAATTCTCAACTTAAGGGCAGGATGATAATTCACATCACAAAGAGGAATGCAATTTGATAACAACTGTTAAGTGTGTGAGGAATTATCACCTGGCCTGAGATGTCATTAAAGGAATACTGTAGGGGTCGGGGGAAAATGAGTTGAACTTACCCGGGGCTTCTAATGGTCCCGCAGGCATCCTGTACCCACGCAGCCACTCACCAATGCTCCGGCCCCGCCTCCGGTTCACTTCTGGAATTTCAGACTTTAACCAGTTCACCCCCAAGGGTTTTTATCCTAACGGACCAGAGCAATTTTCAGTTGTCAGCGCTCCTCCCTTTTATTCCCTAATAACTTTATTACTACTTATCACAAGAAAATGATCTATACCTCGTTTTTTTCGCCACCAATTAGGCTTTCTGTGGATAGTACATTTTGCTAAGAATTTTTTTATTCTAAATGCATTTTAATGAGAAAAACAGAAAAAAAAAGAAAAAAAATCATTATTTCTCAGTGTTCAGCCTTTATAGTTTTAAAATTAAACATTCTCCTGTGGATAAAACAAACAAGTTTTATTTGCCCAGTGGTCCCGATAATTAAACCGTTTAGATTATGTCCCTACCACAATGTATGGCGACAGTATATTATTTTGAAATATAAGTGGTTATTTTTCTGTTTGTTCTGGCCATAATTACAAGCCCCTATGTAATAAATTAAAATTAATTTTCCCCCATAAAATATAGAATAAAAAAAGCTGAGTCCCTAAGGTAACTATTTATTAATTTTTTTTAAGCTGATTTTTTTTTTTTACAAGTGTTTTTTTTGGGGGGGAGGGTTGGAAGTGTAATTTTATTAATGATGTGTATATACTTGAAAATGTATGTATTTTGTAAGTGTAATATACTTTTTGGCCACAAGATGGCGCTGGTGAACACTCATAGGACGTGTTCACTTTTTTTTTTTTTTTTTTTACACACTTTATTAAACTGTTACATTTCCTGTTTATGTGAATGGACGTAGCCGCTGTTCGCGGTCACGTCCATTCACTCCAGGCACTGCGATTGGGTAGAGGACTGTTCAGTCCTCTTCCCCAATCGCCCAGCACGGGATCCCGACGGTAATGGCGGCGGTAGCGGCGGACACACGGCGGTAGCAGCGGCGGGAATGCGCGACGTATTAAAACGTCATGTTGCTGTTAATAGCGGTAAGCATGACGTTTTAATACGTTAGGATGGCGGTAAATGGTTAAAGTCTAAAAACCACTGCGCCTGCGTTGCCATGTCCTCGTTCCCACTGATGTCACCAAGGGCGTACTGCGCAGGCCATACTGGACCTGCGCAGTACACTCCTGGTGACATCAGCGGGAGGGAAGACACAGCAACGCAGGCACAGTGGTTTTCACACTTTAAAGTCTGAAATTCCAGAAGTGAACCGGAGGCGGGGCCGGAGCTTCGCTGAGTGGCTGCGCGGGCGCAGGATGTCTGCGGGGGACCATTGGAAGCCCTGGGTAAGTTCAACTCATTTTCCCCTGACCCCCCCTACAGTATCCCTTTAAGTGGAGTGTTATTAAATACTGCAGTGTAAATCTTTGGCAGTTTATGCAGAAGGGGAGGAGGGGCAGAGCTGCATCCTGTATAGAGAGGAATATACAGCAGGCACAAAGGGAGGGAGGAAGAGCAAGACATCAGGCGGGATCCGTTGAAAAGGGCTCCTGAGCTGCCTGTAAGAAAAGGGCTCCTCCATAGACATCAATGTTATTTTTGCAAATATGGGCTACAAGGTGGTGAAAAGGGCTCCGGAGTTTTGATATTGGCTACAAGCGGGCGCCCTTATGTAGCCCAAATTTTGTTTTTTAGGCTACAAGGTACTTTATACTGGTTGAACTCGATGGACGTATGTCTTTTTTCAACCAAAATCACTATGTAACTATGTAAGATTTTTGGCTACAGTAGCGCACCCCTTTGTAGCCCATATTTTTGATTCAGCTACAAGGTTTTAGGCTACCAGGTTTTTGATTCTGCTACAAAAGGGCACCCTTTTATAGCCGAGATTTTTGATTCGAGGGTGCAGGGGAGGTTAGGATTAGCCATCACAAGGGGGCGGGGGGGGGGGGTCTTAGGGTTAGGCACCACCTGGGGGGTTAGGGTTTGGCACCATCAGGGGAGGGTTCTGTGTAAGAGTAGGGAGCAGTTAGGTCATAATAATCACTTTTCTTAGCTATATCTAGAGCCCTTTTATAACCCAACTAATTTTGCCTAATAAACTAAAACTAGCTTTTTCGGCTACACCGGGTGCCCTTTGTAGCCGAATTAGGCATATATGGGCTACATCAGGCGCCCTTTGTAGCCGAAGTTGGCATATATGGGCTTCACCATGTGCCCTTTGTAGCCGAAGTTGGCATATATGGGCTACACCAGGTGCCCTTTTTGTAGCCGAATTTGGTATATATGGGCTACACCAGGAGCCCTTTTTTACAGGAGCCCTTTTTTAAATAGACCCCATCAGGCTTATGTATACACAACCACAGACACACCCACACAGACAGCCGCATACACAAACAAGCTCAAGCTCTCTCTCTCCTCTACTGGCTACCATACACAGCACCTGCAGGCTGGCTGTAATCATGCTGGCAGGTGAGGCAGCAGGAGGGGCAGAGCTACATCCTGCCTGTGTGTGCTCCTCACCTCCCTATCTACTGCATATAAGAATAACTACAGAGGTGATAACTTAACCATTTCAGCCCGCGGGGATTTTTCACCTTATGCATCAGAGCAATTTTTACCTCCCATTCATTCGCTAATAACTTTATCACTACTTATCACAATTTATTCATCTATATCTTGCTTTTTCTGCCACTAATTAGGCTTTCTTTGGGTGGAACATTTTGATAAGAATTATTTTTTTATAAATGCATTTTAACAGGATTAATAAGACAAAATGGAAAAAATTAATTATTTCTCAGTTTTCGTCCATTATAGCTTTAAAATAATCCATGCTACCATAATTAAAACCTATGTATTTTATTTGCCCGTTTGTCTTGGTTATGACACCATTTAAATTTTGTCCCTATCGCAATGTATGGCACCAATATTTTATTTGGAAATAAAGGTGCATTTTTCCCATTTTGCGTCCATCACTACAGGTAGTCCTCGGTTAACAAACGAGATAGGGACTGCCCACTCGTTCTTTTCTTTTTTTTTTTTTTTTTTTTGCCCACTCGTTCTTAACCTGAATCTGTTCGTATGTCGGGACTACCTGTTTTGCCCCCTTGAAAATGAAGAATATGGGCAGCGGAGGGTAAATAGAGGCCTACTCACCTGATCCTCGGCGGTAGAAGGTGCCCTCGTGGTGCCCGGAAGGTCCGCAGCCCGTCCTCTCACTTCCTCCATTGTTCCTAATTGCGTCATTATGCACCGGAGGAAGCGAGAGGACGGGCTGCGGACCTTCCGGGCACCACGAGGGCACCTTCTACCGCCGAGGATCAGGGGGCAAAACAGGTAGTCCCCGGCGGGCGTGACGTCATGCGACGGGGCGGAGCTGCGGTCGCGGCATTCGTATCGGCGGGTCGTTCGTATGTCGGGCGTTCGTAACCCGGGGACTACCTGTATTTACAAGTATACCCCCTTCAAATGCATATTTAAAAAGTTGGGACCCTTAGGTAACTATTTATGTCTTCTTTTTTTTTTATTGTAATTTTTTTTTCCCATTCAAATTTTTATTTGGGTAATATTTTGGTGTGAGAAATAAACAGTTAATTTTTAATGTTATTATATGTGTAAATTGTAATGTAAAAAATATGTAGATGTAGTTTTACTATTTGGCCACAAGATGGCCACCTTGAATTTTTTTTCCCTCCTTGTGCTTCTCGCTAAGCGGAAGTACAAGGGGGATGCGGAAATTTTTCCGGGCAGAAAGACTGAAGCCTCTAGTTAGAGCGCTTCGGTTTTTCTGCTGGGGAGACGGATCGGTGATCGGGAACACGTGAGCTTCACATTAGTGTTGGGCGAACACCTGGATGTTCGGGTTCGGGCCGAACAGGCCGAACATGGGCCAGATGTTCGGCATGTTCGGCCCGAACCCCGAACTCAATGGAAGTCAATGGGGACCCGAACATGCCGCAATACGGCCCCCCTATGGGGTCGCAGGCATAAGGGGGGAGCATGCCCCGATCGCGGGGGGGGGGGGTCGGAAATTCCCCCCACCCCCTCCGCTAGCGCTCCCCCCTCTGCCTGCTTCCCCATAACAAAAGTTTGTTGAAAGTTAATACTAGTACCGGTGGCTGGCTGCTGGCAGTGGAGTGAGTGAGGAGGAGGAGTCCGCCTAGGAGAGTGACGCGTTGAGGCCGGGCAGCGGGCGGTTCAGCGGTAGTACCCTTGTGGTACTTCCGCCCTTTCTCTGACCTCACGTCCTCTACGTGATGACGCATACGAGGGTACGCGTCCCCTCATATGCGTCATCACGTAGAGGACGTGAAGTCAGAGAAAGGGCGGAAGTACCACAAGGGTACTACCGCTGAACCGCCCGCTGCCCGGCCTCAACGCGTCACTCTCCTAGGCGGACTCCTCCTCCTCACTCACTCCACTGCCAGCAGCCAGCCACCGGTACTAGTATTAACTTTCAACAAACTTTTGTTATGGGGAAGCGGGCAGAGGGGGGAGCGCTAGCGGAGGGGGTGGGGGGAATTTCCGACCCCCCTCGCGATCGGGACATGCTCCCCCCTTATGCCTGCGACCCCATAGGGGGGCCGTATTGCGGCATGTTCGGGCAAACAGGGCCCTGTTCGGCCGAACAGGGGCCCTGTTCGGCCCTGTTCGGCGGGCATTGAATAGTTCGGGCGAACCCGAACTAAAAAGGCCGAACACCATCAGGTGTTCGGCCGAACTCGAACATCACCCGAACAGGGTGATGTTCTGCAGAACCCGAACAGTGGCGAACACTGTTCGCCCAACACTACTTCACATCCGGGCAGCAGAAATAGTTAAGGACTGGAGTGATAAGACAACACTCTCACTGTGAAATTTACTACATGTTAGTAAGGCAAGCTTCTTTAGTGAATTAACACTTAACCACTTCCCAACTGAGGGGTTTTACCCCTTCAGCATCCGAGCAATTTTCTCCTTTCAGCGCTCCTTACATTCATTCGCCTATAACTTTATCATTACTTATCGCAATGAAATTAACTATATCTTGTTTTTTTCGCCACCAATTAGGCTTTCTTTAGGTGGGACATTATGCCAAGAATAATTTTATTCTAAATCTGTTTTAATGGGAAAATAGGAAAACATATGGGAAAAAAAACATTATTTTTCAGTTTTCGGCCATTATAGTTTTTAAATAATGCATGCTACTGTAATTAAAACCCATGAAATGTATTTGCCCTTTTGTCCCGGTTATAAAACCATTTAAATTATGCCCCTATCACAATGTTTGGCGCCAATATTTTATTTGGAAATAAAGGTGCATTTTTTTCAGTTTTGCGTCCATCCCTAATTACAAGCCCATAGTTTATAAAGTAACAGTGTTGTACCCTCCTGATATAAATATTTAAAAAGTTCAGTCCCTAAGGTAACTATTTATGTATTTTTTTTAATTGTACATTTTTTATTTTTTTTTTAATTACAAAAAAAAAAAAAATGGGGAGTGTGGGAGGTAATGAGTTAATTTTTTTTGTATAACTAATGTGTGTGTGTGTGAAAAATAGTTTAGGGTGTAGTTTACTATTTGGCCACAAGATGGCAACAGTTTAATGCGACCTCCAAGCTTCCTTCCGGAAGCTTGGAGGAAGTACAAAGAGGCTGGTATTTTTTTTTTTTTTTTTACAATGATCGAGCTGCTTAGCGAAAGCAGCAGATCATTGCGGGGGCAGAGATCAACGAACGGGAATGTATTTTCCCGTTCATTGATCTCCGGGCGAGCGGGCAGCGGCGTGCACGATCGCGGGAGTGCGAGCGGGAGAGCGGACATCGGCGGTAGCGGCGGTAGCGGCGGGGGGTGCGTATATCTACGCTCCGGGCGGGGAAGTGAAGTCCAAAGGAGCGTAGATATACTGTACGGCGGCGGGGAATACTAATCGATGTGGTGTTAAGTTTTCTCTTGCCAGATTGTCACCAGCATGATCTTAGGGAATTAGTTGCCATGATTTTATAAGTCAAACCAGCCAGTCTTTTTTTATCATCATTAGTTTTTCTTCATTAATATTTGAAAACAATAAATATATACATTTAAAGGCATGGAAATAAAGTTTAGGGTCAATTAGCTACTTTGTTTCAAAAGAAAAATACAAATATTCTCTTAGATCTGTACATCAGTCCTAAAAGAGGGACACATGAGGAAGAAATTGGGACTGGCGGATTTGGTTACCAAAGAGATCAGCTGGACAGCCAGGCAACATGTATTGTTTAACAGGAAATAAATGTCAGCTTCCATATTTCTCTCACTTCAGGTTCCCTTTTACTTGGTAGTGTCCATGTTGGTGCCAGTCCTTCAGTTAGTGCAGGTGTGGCAAATGGCAAACAGGATCTCCTGCTGTGTTCAGCTGATTACTGTGGCAGGAAGAGGACATACCTGGGTTTCCTACACTGAAGCACAGAGTACACACTCCAGGCTAGAAAATTTGTGTGCAATCTGTGCTTGTGCTCTGTTTTTTTTAAATCCATAGCTGCCTGTAAACTAAAGTGAAAAGAGAGCCATTTTTAAGCCATATTTAGGTACATACGTTAGATGAGTTGGCCACAAAAGCCAACAATGGCTGCCTCCACCGACGATTATTTGCCTAACTAGCAGATGCCCAACGTGGCTCAAGGATCTAACTGTTTTGTGAAAAAAAAAACGTCCCTATGGTGAGGGAAGGCTCTGAGTCCTGAAGACGCTTCCCGTTCCTCTCCTGGTCCCCTCGTTCCAGCACTGTCACCCCCTGTTAGCAGTATTTGACCGATCAGTTGAATACTGCTCTGTATTACTTCAGGGGCATTCGGATGTCTTCGATAGCCCCAGTGGGCTGCTCGGTACTGGGCATTCACGAGCACGCTTTCTCGCACACTCACGCATGTGGATCTTTCGGGCTCCCAAAGACTTCTGAAGCCTCCTGCAGCAGCAGATTGGAACGAGGTGACAGCGCTGGAGCAAGGGGACCGGGAGAGGAACAGGAAAGCTCTATAGGATACCAGAGCCTTCCCTCTCCTTAGGTAAGTAACTGTTTATTTGTGTTTTTCCAATTTACATTGGTTTTAATGACACTCAAGCATGTCCAATCGCAGTATTATTTTCACTCCTTCCACCTGATCTGTGGTGGACTCGTCATCCCTCCATATGCCTCCATAGCCAGAGAATACATTGCCCCCCTCCCCACACACACACACACACACACACACACAAGACCCTCCCGCTAAGCAGACCACTAACCATCAATTAAATGTTGGTTAGCTAGCTCATTATTTATTTTGAACTGGTCACTTCTAGACCACGAAAAGAGCGGGAGCCATGCTGCACATCACAGCTGAGCTTCTAACTGCAAATTGACGCTAGTATGGTTGAGGTGACCCAGCAGGAAACTTCATAGGGGACAGTTCTCCAATCACAGCAACCTCTACAATTTCAAGTGTTGTAATTGGCCTAATAGTGTGGGCATATTATTACTACAGCCCATCTGAAACCTCTAAAATTTCTATAGGGCGCTGTTATTGGAGAACTGTTAAAACTGCAATCAATCACATTACCAGAACTTCCCTGTGAGATTTCACCTCAACCATACTAGCGCCAATCATTTTTATAAAATAGGTCCTAGTTTATATTTCATGCAGCTACAGGGCAGTCTTAAGCAGCAATTGTCTTCCACTTTTATTATCATTATTATTTAGTATTTATATAGCGCTGACATCTTCCCGCTGCACTTTACTCAGTATATATTCTTGTTACCAACTGTCCCTCAGAGGCACAATGTAATCCCTACCATAGACACATGTCCATCAAAGTCTAGGGCCAATTTTTAGGGGGAAGTCAATTCACTAATCTGTATGTTTTTGAGATTTCAGAGAAAATTGGAGTGCCAGGAGGAAACCCACACAGACACGGGGAAAACCATACAAACTCAGATACTGCTGCCACTGTACCAATAGCCCCTTGGGTGCAGCCTCCATATGTAAACAATGGACTATGCTGTCTTCTTATACCTCCTTTAAAGCGGTCTAACACCCAGCATTACAACTTTGCTTTAAAAGATTGCTTACAGCTTCGAAACTATTATGCCAGATTTTTTTAAGCAGAAATTCACTGAATGGGTTAAGCATGAGATTTTAGTTTTGCATTTAGCTAGAAATCCGCATGCTGAGGTTAAGATATACAAATGTATCTTTGTGTGGAATGCAAATAGACCTCTGAAAAGCCTGTCTGGGAAGCCGTCTGTGCTCTCTTAGAGAGGTGTTTGTTTATTTACATTGTAAATAGATACATTTGTATCTAAACCTCAGCACAGAGGAGGATTTCTAGCTAAATGCAACACTAAAATGTCATGTTTAATCCATTCAGTGAATTTCTGCTAAAAGAAAAATCTGGCATAATAGTTTCTAAGCAGTAAGCAATCTTTTAAAGCAAAGTTGAAATGCTGGGTGTTAGACCACTTTAAAGTAAGAAAATCATTACTGACACAGGGTTAGATTAATATAGTTCATGTTGAAAGATTTAAAATGGAATGTGAAATCCTATCCAGGGAAACCGTGTAGAAACACCAGGTGCTGTACAAGTTTTCTTATTACCTCTGAGATTGAAGTGACGACACACACTTGAAAGGCTGACTTTTAAAAAATATATGGGGCGTAGGCTGGAAAGGAGCTGCTGGACCTTCTCCGACTCATTCTTAACGTGTTTCATCTGTTTTGGCAGCACAAGCGGGATACTCAGAAGACAACCAAGTATGTGGAGCTGGTTATTGTGGCTGATAACCGCGAGGTAAGACAAATATTTCCCTCCCCGCTCTCTTATCTATGTTCAAACTGCATACATTTGCATAATACTGCATCAACTCCAAATTATTTGCATCTCACTGACCATCCCTAGTCATGATCACCTCTATATTGGGTTATTATTATTATTTAGTATTTATATAGCGCCGACATCTTCCGCAGCACTGTACAGAGTATATATTGTCTAATGTCTTGTCACTAACTGTCCCTTGGAGGAGCTCACAATCTAGTCCCTACCATAGTCATATGTCTATATCTTGTAGTGTATGTATTGTAGTCTAGGGCCAATATAGGGGGAAGCCAATTAACTTATCTGTATGTTTTTGGGACGTGGGAGGAAACAAGAGTGCCTGGAAGAAACCCACGCAGACACGGAGAGAACATACAAACTCCTTGCAGATGTTGACCTGGCTGGGATTCAAACCGGGACCCAGTGCTGCAAGGCGAGAGCGCTAACCACCACGCCACCGTGTTGAATAGTTGTATCATTAACAAATGATTTTTCCATCAGTTGAGCAGAAAGAAACATAATCAATTTTCCCCCGATACGATAAAATGATTGAATCAGTCAATCATGCGGGAAAATCAAATAATGTATGGGCACATCAATGACATTTTAAAATGAAAATAATGATGTGCAAGAACACTTACTACCGAAACTCTTCCAGGCGCTTGTGGTCTTCAGGTTCTCACCCATTTCCAGTTCTATGAAGTTTTGTCTTCACTGCTTCCCGGAAGTCCAACCAGGCTGTGAGCAAGCCTATTTGAACTGGGCATGTGAGCGTTCCAAACCGCATATACCGATCCTGCAGAGGATCAGCAAGACAGCCAGGCAACTGGAAGGCAAAAGCAAATAAATATGGCAGCCTTTAAAGAGAAACTCCAACCTAGAATTGAACTTTATCCCAATCAGTAGCTGATACCCCCTTTTACATGAGAAATATAATGCTTTTCACAAACAGACCATCAGGGGGCGCTGTATGACTGATTTTGTGCTGAAACCCCACCCACAAGAAGCTCTGAGTACCGCGGTACTTTTGGCAGTTTGTTACAATGTAACAAGGTTCACAGACAGGAATTAGCTGTTTACAGCTGTCTGTAACGGCCAAAACAGCTAGGAGCAGCTACATAATCTGCCCACAGTAACAATGTCACCATGTAATAAATGTCAGAATGTGAATCGGGGAGAGGAAAGATTTTACAATGAGCAAACACTGACTAAATCATTTATACATAATTATAGTAAAAATGAAGCACTTTTTTTTTACTACATTATTTTCACTGGAGTTCCTCTTTAACCACCCTGGTGTTCTATTAAGATCGCCAGGGCGGCTGCGGGAGGGTTTTTTTTAAATAAAAAAAAAACTATTTCATGCAGCCAACTAAAAGTTGGCTGCATGAAAGCCCACTAGAGGGCGCTCCGGAGGCGTTCTTCCGATCGCCTCCGGCGCCCAGAAAAAACAAGGAAGGCCGCAATGAGCGGCCTTCCTTGTTTTGCTTACATCGTCGCCATAGCGACGAGCGGAGTGACGTCATGGACCCTCTTTCGCCGCTGCTCGCGGCGGATCGCCGCAGAGCGGCGGCGATCAGGCAGCACACGCGGCTGGCAAAGTGCCGGCTGCGTGTGCTGCTCTTTATTTGAAGAAAATCGGCCCAGCAGGGCCTAAGCGGCAGCCTCCGGCGGTGATGGACGAGCTGAGCTCGTCCATACCGCCCGGCTGGTTAAGCTTGGTGGTCACTTCAGGTACACTTTAACCAAGTACAGATACAAGGGAGTCCTTTTTTATGGTTTTCTGCTGCCTTATGTTTGGAAAGAATGTTTTACTTTTTGAAACTTCTATTTCTATAGGACTTCTTCTTCTATAGGACTGACTACCTATAGAACAATTTGGTTTTGAAACAGAAGTTTCAGATTTGTTTTCTGTCAAATTACACTTTAGGCTAAGTGCAGACTTAGCAGAAATGCGAGCATTGGGGACAACGCATAGTTTTTGCCGCTAATGGAAGTCTATAGGCTGTAATGTATTGCGTTTTTCATGCGTTTTTATGTGCGTTTTTAAAAAAAAATTAGTTTTGTGATGTATTTCCAGTTGTCTCCCTAGTGATTTGTATAAAACGCAATATAAAAACGCATGGAAAATGCATACAAAACGCATATGCGTTTTGTATATGCGAACCGCAAACGCGTAAAAACGCACGCAAAACGCTAGAAAAATGCATATGTGGAACAAATAATGCGAATGCACAAAAAATGGACTAAAAACGCAAACAAACAAAAAACCTGCACATGATCGAAAACGCAACCTTCCACTCTGTTATTTGTGCACCCAGCCTCTAACTGTGCATTCTCTTTTTGTGGCGTTATAGGACAGGCATGACCTACTATTAAAGATAAAACTCCAACCTAGAATTGAACTTTATCCCAATCAGTAGCTGATACCCCCTTTTACATGATAAATATAATGCTTTTCACAAACAGACCATCAGGGGGCGCTGTATGACTGATTTTGTGCTGAAACCCCTCCCACAAGAAGCTCTGAGTACCGCGGTACTCTGGACAAACTGCCACAATGTAACAATGTTCACAGACAGGAATGAGCTGTTTACAGCTGTCTCTAACAGCCAAAACAGCTAGGAGCAGCTACATAACCTGCCCACAGTAAAAATGTCACCATGTAATACATGTCAGAATGTAAATCGGGGAGAGGAAAGATTTTACAATGGGCAAACACTGACTAAAGCATTTATACAGAATTATGGTAAAAAATGAAGCACTTTTTTTTACTACATTATTTTCACTGGAGTTCCTCTTTAAGAGTTGCAGGAATGAACAGTAGGAGCCAGGGGCCCCAGTGCAAGGTTTAGATGGGGCCTCCAAAGAACTTTATTGGTATGAAGCCTCAACACTTTCCAAGGACACTTTCAGTGTAAAAGTTGCAATCAGAGGAGGAATTGGCCAATATCTGGTCAAATCAACCAATTAAATACAGTAGATCAGCCAGGATTGAAAACACCCAATGATCGGAATCGGTTACTTCTCACATGATTTAGATCGACACAGAATCGTTTTTTGGTTTCGGAGCCTGAAGGTACAACGTTGTTCAGCTCTGTTATGAAAGGAGAATCTCATAGGATCTCGCTTGGAGTGTGTAAGCCGCTAGTAGATTGACTTTCAAACGACCACTCTGTTGTTGATTGCCCAATAAAGTCGATCGCTTAATCGCTTGGTGGAAAACCGTGTAATGTATGGGCACCTTTACACTCCAGGTGTACTTTAAATACTAGAATTTTTACAAGGATATTGCATCAAAAACAAGTCTTATTTTATATTTTCTATTTAAATTTGCAAAAAGTTAAAAAAAAATCATTCATAGTGAAGGCGGCATCCATCCAATGACAATATCAGGCAAATTAGGTCCACCAAAGTTTAACAATATAAATTTGTATTTTTATTTTTAGGTGACAATGCCGTCTTGTTTCGGGTTAAGTAACCCTTCTCCAGGCCTTATAAATGCAGTATAGATCTGAAAGACAGCTAATGAATACACTGGAAATAATCAAAAATAATCAAAAACACATCTGGACAATATCAAGCCAGGAACAACCACCCCTAAGTGCAAGTAGCAAGAGGATCAGCAAACAGACAATGGCCTCAATTCACTAAACTTATCTCCTGTCTTTAATAACTCTTCTAGAGTTGTTACCATGGTGATAAGGCATGTAGTATTCAGGAAACATTTTACCTCAGGCAAACCTAAAGTTAACTCTTCTGTCTTTAAATTAGCTCTCCAATCCTTAAAATAACTCCAGAGTTAAAGACAGGCTGTTAATTAGCTGCATGTGAAAATAACTACAGAGGAGGTAAATTAACTACAGAGGAGGTAAATTAACTACAGGAGAGGTAACTTAAGGAATGAAGAGGTAAGATAACTCTCTCACGTGTGGAGGTAAGTTTTCTCTTGCCTTATTATCTCTAGCATGATCTTAGTGAATTGAGGCCATTGGCCTCAATTCACTAAGCTTATCTCCTGTCTTTAATAACTCTTCTAGAGTTGTTACCCTGGTGATAAGGCATGTAGTATTCAGGAAACATTTTACCTCAGGCAAACCCAAAGTTAACTCTTCTGTCTTTAAGTTAACTCTTCAATCCTTAAAATAACTCCAGAGTTAAAGACAGGCTGTTTATTAACTGCATGTGAAAATAACTACAGAGGAGGTAACTTAACTACAGAGGAGGTAACTTAAGGAATGAAGAGATAAGATAACTCTCTCTTATGTGGAGGTAAGTTTTCTCTTGCCTTATTATCTCCAGCATGATCTTAGTGAATTGAGGCCAATGTGTCCAAGCAGAGGCAGATGACCAGCAGGACTGCCAAAGCAGTTGTCATTGTACAAAAGGAAATGAATACGGCAGCCTTCATGTCCCTGTAACTACAAGATCACTTTAAGTCAGTTGCTGGACAAGCTGCCTTATAAGAATTCTTGGAGCTTAAACTGTTGAGATGTCTCTACAATATTTCACACTTGGAGGTCTCAGAGGGCAAACGAGGCCGTCACTCTGGCCACCGCACTGCTGAATTAGTTATATGTTCTGCATTGTGGAGCATCCATCAGGGGAGCACGATGACCGCATCGTTTGGCTTTGTAATAGTTGCGACAGATAAACACTACTAGCAGATACAATGGTCTACTTCACCCTGCAGATCCCGAGAGTACAGAGAAGCAAGCGGGCTCAAGGCAAGTCACTGATATCACTATTAGGTGGCGTTGGATTAAAGACAACCAGAGACGAAGCACCCTCATATATTTTACCATATATATCAGTGGGAACATTAGAGAAAACACCTACCCTGCTCTCTGTTTCATCCTTCACAGCTCAGCCTGCTTCTCATCAGCCCTGATAAAATCCCTGACTGAGCATTCAGTCTGGCTTTCCTCAGGAATCATTATAGCTGAGTCATTATGGCAGAGCCAGAAGGGGGCAGGCTTGGGCTTGAAAAGACATCAGAGAAGACAGACTCAGCTATAATGATTCCTGAGCAAAGCCAGACTGAATGCTCAGTCGGGGATTTTATCAGGGCTGGTAACAAGCAGGCTGAGCAGTGAAGGATGAAACCGAGAGCAGGGTAGGTGTTTTCTCTAATGTTCCTACTGATATATATGGTAAAATACATGAGGGTGCTTTGTCTCTGGTTCACTAAGGGAGTCTGAAGTGGATTTAAAAAAAACAAACAAAAAAAAAACCCCAGATACTTACCTAAGTAGAGACAAGGCTTTGGGTCTTATAGCGCCTTCCCATTCTCCTCCTGGTGTTCTCGTTCCCTTGCAGGCTCCCGTTAGCAGTCTACGACCGATCGGTCATAGATAGAGTTGAGCCGAACCTCCGATTTTAGGTTCGCGAACCCTGTTCGCGAACTTCCGCGAAAGGTTCGGTTCGCGAAAAAGTTCGCGAACCGCAATAGACTTCAATGGGGAGGCGAACTTTGAAAGTTTAAAAAAATTCTATCAACTGGAAAAATGATAGAAAACATGTTTCAAAAGCTCTAATACCTGGAGCCACACCTAATTGAGTGAAATACACATCACTGCTGGAGGACCCGCCCACCCTCCCTCCTGCAAGCAAGGTCCTTTATACCATTTGCCTGCCTACACTAATTAGTTATGGGACAGCTGCTACACACTCTGCTAGGGAGATTTTAATTGGCCTCCACCCTCCTCCCTCCACCCTCCACCCTTCTACCTATTCCCTCCTCCCTCCTACCGGAGGGAGGAGGGTCTCTTCTGCCAGGGAATTATACTATTTTAAAAACCAGTATACATCATACCATAGCTGGGAATACATACATGAGTATACATCATACCATAGCTGGGGATACATACATGAGTATACATCATACCATAGCTGGGAATCGAACCCAGATCTCACTGTGTGGTGGGCACGTCACCCTAAGCACTGTACCACTACAGAAGTAAGTGAAGCTAGCCTAAAATTTAACATTTATGCTCAATGCAATAGAACCATTAGGTTGCTTAAAGGAGAACTGTAGTGAGAGGTATATGGAGGCTGCCATATTGATTTCCTTTTAAGCTAGAACGTAAATGTGAAGGAAAATGGGGGGCTGGGGAGCATATGTCACAAATCACAAAATCAAAAAATAAGTGAAAAATTACAAAATTTATTAATGTTATAATTAAACATATTAAAAAGCACCAATGTAACCTGCCAAGAGACCACGCTCAGCAACCAATCACACATCAAACACACCACTACCTAGGACCACCTAATGTGATCAGGGATCCCAAATGTCATGTAAAAAGTAGGCCTAGACAAATATATTGCATCAAAAATAGAGACAATGGGAAAATGGTAGTTGGAGCAGGCCGGTACAGATGACAGAGGCAGAGTAAGTCAATGAATCCAGCAAAGGCCAGGAAGCCAATGTAGCGTCTGCAGACAAACAGTTCAATGAAACAGCACAACCAGCATGGACAGATGGAATGCAAGTTGCAGCAAGCACAAATCAGAAGAATGGCATGAAGCATAAGCCATACTATACCCAATCCTGGTACAGCAATGCGGAGTCCGGTTAGCTCCTGAAGGCTGTCTGGTCTCTCAACCCCATGTGTAGAAGCCCTAGGCTGGGGGAGTGATTTTTGATCCGGTAGAGGAGTCAGGTCCAGTATGCTGGCATGGCAGGCTGTAATGGTCAAAGCAGAGTCCCATGTAGCAGAGTCCCATGTGTGCAGAGAGCTAATGGCCTTCCAGGTGGAGATCAAGGAGATGCCTCAGGCCAGCAGAGGGTGGATGCGGAGGGTGAACGGGCGGCGGGGCAAAAGGCAGTTAGGTGCTAGCACCACGCCGGCAGCCCTGACATGTTTCGCCGGGTCTACCGGCTTTTTCGAAGGGAGGCGTGGCTAGAAACGTGTGCTGCCTGAGGCTCCTTATAGGGCAGCGTCATCAGCCGCGCACACGCACGCATGCGTAATTACGTACGCGTCAACCAACGCGTACGCATGCGCACTAACGCTGCGACGGACACGCGGCTCAGCCTCGCCCCCACCGTGGCCCAATCAGCAGGCCAGACAAAGTAAGTCGGCCTGATGCGAAAGGATAGTAATTGCAGGTGAGAGGGCAAGGTGGGGGCGAAGAGAAAGGGGCCATGGGGCAGCACATGGAAGTATAAAAAAATATATAAACAAACAAAGCGATGTATGAAAATAAGGTGATACAAAACCATGCAAACGCAACAATCACAGACAAGCAAAAAGAAATCTATATATAACATAGCTCAGAGTCGGCAAATATTATCATACTATCATCTATTGCTAAAGAAGTTGGATCCAGGGGGACTGTGAGAACGCAGTACCATGATCCAAACAGTGCGAAAAATCAGCGCACTCAAAAAGGCAAAAAAACTGAGCAACAACATATGTCAGCCATGAACGGCAGATGCCACAGGGGAAGACACGTAGAGGCAACAGCCCGGAGCGTATACACGCCCGCAGACACAGGGGGCAATGGAGGAGCAGATCAACGGAGGGGGGCAGGAAAAGAGACAACAGGACAGGTAGGAAAAAGCGGGAAGCTTCAGTTAGGCAGAAAGGCCGCAAAACCGACCGTTTCATTAAGGCCAGGGTGTTCAGTGGCCTCCAACTCCTAGATCCACCTAGACTCTTTTTGTAACAATAAGCGATCAAAGTTGCCCCCTCTAATCGTGGTATGTATACGATCAAGACCGACAAATCGTATACCTGAGGTGTTACCACCGTGCTCGGATCTAAAATGCCTCGCAACCGGTGTGGTGGATGCAATGCTTTTAATATTGGCGATGTGTTCGCCAATTCTAGACTTAAATTCACGTCCGGTCTTGCCTATATAAAAAGCGCCACAAGGACACAATAGAAGGTAGACCACAAATTTGGTATTACAATTCACAAAATGTTGTAAACGCCAGTGATGACCGTTGGGAAGGACAACATCCCTCCCAATGAATAAAAATCGACAGACAGTGCATCCACCACAACTATATGTCCCGGTTACGGTGCAGTGAGGGCGCGTGATCTCAGTGCCCCGAAAATGGCTCCTGACAATCAGATCGCGGAGAGACGGCACGCGCCTGCACGTAATTTTGGGTTCCGGTGTCACCAATGGTTCGATTTTGGGGTCATTGGTAAGAATATACCAATGACGTTGTAAAACGCGTGTGATTTCTTTAAAATGCGCAGAGTAATGCACGCAAAGGCGTGCGCATTCCGCCACGTCTCTCCGAGACCCGCTAGAGGCCAGTAGGGCATTTCGATCGGCCATCCGAGCCCGTTGGTACGCCTGTCGTAAAATGCGATCTGGGTATCCCCGATCTCTAAAGCGCGATCTCAGGGTCACCGCCTCCTCCTCAAAGCTGTCAATAGAAGAACAGTTCCTCCTAACACGGAGGTATTGGCCCACAGGGATGCCCCTGACAGTGTGTCCAGGATGGAAACTATCGGCCCTAAGAAGGGCATTCGTAGCAGTCTCCTTCCTGTACAAGCCCGTGGACAAACAGCCGTGATCATCGATGATGATCCAAATGTCCAAAAATAAGATCCTTCTACAGTCGAACGTCATTGTGAAACGTAAGTTCCTTGTGTTCTTATTAAGGATATCGGCAAATTGTCTAAGTTCGCAGGAGGTCCCCGTCCAGACGATAAAGATGTCATCGATGTACCTGTGCCACATCAAAACGTGGCACAGGTCAGTGCTGGTCGTAATGGAGAAAGCTACGCTTACGGATCATTACGCGTAATTTTACGCTATTACGCATTACGAAATTACGCTTACGGCATAGACAGTCAATTTCGGTACATGTCTATAATTACGCATAGCACTTACGCAATTACGCGTAAGTATACCGTAATTCAGGTTATTACGTTATAGGTTTACGCGTAAAATCCTACTAGCAATTAATGCGTAAGGTCATGCTGCCAAGCGGAAAAGGTGACGCATGGATCAATGTTAGGTAGCCGCCGAATTTAAGGGTTAATAGCAAAGCCCCCTTAAGTGCTAAGAGCCTCAAATTTGGAGAATATATTAAGGAGATCAGAAGGAATAAGAGGAAAAAAAAATTTTCAAAAAGACCTTATAGTTTTTGAGAAAATCGATGTTAAAGTTTCAAAGGAAAAATATATACATTTAAAAACCCGCCGACTTTAACGGTTAATAGCAAAGCCTGCTTAAAATTTAGGAACACCAAATTCACAGGGTATATTAAGGGGATCAGTGGGAATAAGAGGAAAAACAATTTTCAAAAAGACCTTACAGTTTTTGAGAAAATCGATTTTTAAGTTTCAAGGGCGAAAATGTCTTTTAAATGCGGAAAATGTCATTTTTTTTTGCACAGGTAACAATAGTGTTTTATTTTCATAGATTCCCCCAAGTGGGAAGAGTTTTACTTACTTCGTTCTGAGTGTGGGAAATATAAAAAAAAAAACGACGTGGGGTCCCCCCTCCCAGACCTCTTTAACCCCTTGTCCCCCATGCAGACTGGGATAGCCAGAATGCGGAGCACCGGCCGCGTGGGGCTCCGCACCCTGACTATACCAGCCCGCATGGTCCATGGATTGGGGGGTCTCGGAAGGGGAGGGGCAGCCAAGCTTTACCCTCCCCCTCCGAGCCCTTGTCCAATCCAAGGACAAGGGGCTCTTCTCCACCTCCGATGGGCGGTGGAGGTGGAGGCCGCGATTTCCTGGGGAGGGGTTCATGGTGGCATCTGGGAGTCCCCTTTAAAAAGGGGTCCCCCAGATGCCCACCCCCCTCCCAGGAGAAATGAGTATAGAGGTACTTGTAGTACCCCTTACCCATTCCCTTTAAGAGTTAAAAGTAAATAAACACACAAACACATAGAAAAAGTATTTTAACCACTTCTCTACCACGGGGTTTTTCACCTAAAAACCACAGCAATTTTCACATTTAAGGGAGGCAAGGGTTAATGGGCTTAATGGGGGTATAATTTATTTAAAAAAAAAACTCACTGATGCTGATCACTCACTAATGCTGTGTTAGTTATCTGAGATCCTCTCACGAGTGATCTCAGTAACTGTAACAGCATAGTGACTGATACAATGTTTACACACATTCTGCATGAATAAGCACTGTCATTGGCTTTGTGAACACATGTTCACATCAGCCAATCACAGACCAGCGGGTGCCCGACGCGTATGCACGTCCGCGTGCACGCGAACGCGATCGCGCACGCGAACGCGATCGCGCACGCGAACGCGATCGCGCACAGCAGGAAAATAAACAGGAGTTGCCTATCTACGCCCCTGTGACTCAGGTGAATTTTAAAGGGGCGTAGATAAGCGTGGCAGAGGTTGTTAAGTGGTTAATTGAACAAAAAACATAACCACGAAAAAAGTCCTTTAATATTCTTAATTAACCATTAATACTTACCTGTCCCTTTAAAAGCCAGTTCCCACACAATATCGTCGGAAATATACTAAGCAGTTACAATGTAACAAAGTTATTACAATGTAACAACTTTGTTACTTTGTAACACCACCGCACCCGACGTCACTCGCCGCTCACCCGCCGGCCGCCGCATACACGCTAGTCCCCGCCGGCTCCCGCCGTCCACTCCGCCCACACCTGTCACTCATATACATGCTGGCACCCATGGGTGCCAGCATGTATATAGGTGACATGTGGGAGAGGCGGGGAGGGCAGCGGAGCCGGCGGGGACTTAGCGTCCCTTCACCCGACAGAGCTCTGAGCTATATTAGCTCAGAGCTCTCGAAAGCATCTTTGTATTTGGGCTCCAAGGAGCCCCATTGGTCCTTAGCAGACCAATGGGGTTCCTTCAAATCAGAAGGAACCCCATTGGTCTGCTAAGGACCAATGGGGCTCCTTGGAGCCCAAATACAAAGATGCTTAGAGAGCTCTGAGCTATAGCTCAGAGCTCTGTCGGGTCCTGCAGCACAGACGCGGTGGCGGCGGCGGCGGTGAGTGACGTCGGGTGCGGTGGTGTTACAAAGTAACAAAGTTGTTACATTGTAATAACTTTGTTACATTGTAACTGATTAGTATATTTCCGAGGATATTGCGTGGGAACTGGCTTTTAAAGGGACAGGTAAGTATTAATGGTTAATTAAGAATATTAAAGGACTTTTTTCGTGGTTATTTTTTTTGTTCAATTAAAATACTTTTTCTATGTGTTTGTGTGTTTATTTACTTTTAACTCTTAAAGGAAATGGGTAAGGGGTACTACAAGTACCTCTATACTCATTTCTCCTGGGAGGGGGGTGGGCATCTGGGGGACCCCTTTTTAAAGGGGACTCCCAGATGCCACCATGAACCCCTCCCCAGGAAATAGCGGCCTCCACCTCCACCGCCCATCGGAGGTGGAGAAGAGCCCCTTGTCCTTGGATTGGACAAGGGCTCGGAGGGGGAGGGGAAAGCTTGGCTGCCCCTCCCCTTCCGAGACCCCCCAATCCATGGACCATGCGGGCTGGTATAGTCAGGGTGCGGAGCCCCACGCGCCCGGTGCTCCGCATTCTGGCTATCCCAGTCTGCATGGGGGACAAGGGGTTAAAGAGGTCTGGGAGGGGGGACCCCAAGTCGTTTTTTTTTTATATTTCCCACACTCAGAACGAAGTAAGTAAAACTCTTCCCACTTGGGGGAATCTATGAAAATAAAACACTATTGTTACCTGTGCAAAAAAACTGACATTTTCCGCATTTAAAAGACATTTTCGCCCTTGAAACTTAACCACTTCGCCATATCTGGACGCATATATCCGTCCAGATAGGCAGTGGTGCTGCAGCCGTGTGTTGCGCGCGATCGGGCGCGCGCCCGCGCGCGCCCCCGCTACCTCCCGCTGCCCCCCCGATCAGTGAATGGGAATATAATTCCCATTCACCGATCCAAGTCCCCGGCAGAAATACCGACGCTTTCTCATCAGAGAGCGTGGTATTTCTGCCCCCAGGAAACAACTTCTCTTCATTTTAGTTCCTAGATGCGACATCGTTCGCATCTAGGAACTTTTTGAATGTGGCCATCTTGTGGCCAAATAGTAAACTGCACCCACATACCTGTATTGAATAAAAAATACATTATTTTACATCTAAAATTGGCTATTTACCTCCCAAACTAAAATTACCCAAATACATTTTTGTATTAAAAAAAATAATAAAAAAAATTACAATTAAAAAAAAAAAAACTACATAAATAGTTACCTAAGGGTCTGAACTTTTTAAATGTACATGTCAAGAGAGTATCTTATTACATTTTTTAAAATTATAAGCTTGTAAATAGTGATCGACGCAAATTGAAAAAATGCACCTTTATTTCTAAATAAAATATCGGAGCCATAAATTGTGATAGGGACGTAATTTAAATGGTGTAATAAGCGGGACAAATGGGCACATAAAATGCATGGGTTTTAATTACTGTAGCATGTATTAATTTTAAACTATAATGGCTAAAAACTGAGAAATAATGTTTTTTTTCCATTTCTATCTTAATCTTCCTGTTAAAATGTATTTACAGTAAAGTGGCTCTTAGCAAAATGTACTACCTAAAGAAAGCCTAATTAGTGGCGGAAAAAATGAGATATAGATCAATTAATTTTGATAAGTAGCGATAAAGTTATTAGCGAATGAATGGGAGGTGAACATTGCTTGGATGCATAAGATTTTCGAAGCTGTAGGCTGAAGTGGTTAAAAATCAATTTTCTCAAAAACTGTAAGGTCTTTTTGAAAAAAAAATGTTTCCTCTTATTCCCACTGATCCCCTTAATATACCCTGTGAATTTGGTGGCCTAAATTTTAAGCAGGCTTTGCTATTAACCGTTAAAGTCGGCGGGTTTTTAAATGTATATATTTTTCCTTTGAAACTTTAACATCGATTTTCTCAAAAACTATAAGGTCTTTTTAAAAAAAAAAAATTTCCTCTTATTCCTTCTGATCTCCTTAATATATTCTCCAAATTTGAGGCTCTTAGCACTTAAGGGGGCTTTGCTATTAACCCTTAAAGTCGGCGGCTTTTTTATATTATACGGGAGCGTAATATTACGCGATTACGGCAGACTGTGTAATTTCAATGGGAGTTTACTGTCTTACGCGTAATTTGTTACACGTAAAACGTAACCCTACGGTCTACGCGTAATTAATTACGCGTAATACCGTAACCTTACACGTAACGCTTACGGTGCATTTGTAGTGAATTACGATGCGTAATTACGCTAATGCGTAATTTCGGCCCAGCACTGGCACAGGTACATCGAGAGACCATCATCCGAAAAGGTGACGCGCTCCCACTCCCCCAGGTACAGGTTGGCGTAAGAGGGGGCACAAGTGGTCCCCATAGCCGCCCCCTGCACCTGGAGGTAGTGCGACCCGTCAAAAACAAAAATGTTATTCAAAAGTAAAAATCTCAGTAAATCCAATAGAAAGATATTATGGGCCGTTTGTCTAATATCGAGCTCGCACAGGAAGGTCTCAACAGCAGCAATGCAGAGATCGTGTGGAATGCTTGAGTACAGCGCCTCCACGTCCAGAGCAACAAGGTATGCATCAGGGGGAACAAACACTCCCTCCAAAATCCTCAAAAGGTGCATGGTATCCCTGACATAAGAGGGCAGAGCCTGCACATGAGGCTGAAGGTGCCGGTCAATGTACACGCTCGCCCGCTCAGTCAGGGAACCACGGCCGGAAACAATGGGACGGCCAGGTGGACTTGTCCTGGATTTATGAATCTTTGGTAAAGCGTAAAAGGTAGGTGTTATGGGGTGTATAACCTTCAAAAACTGTACAATATCCTCCCCTATAACACTCCGCCTCAGGGCGTCATCAATAATGGTAAAAAGTTGTTTTTGGCATCTTGCAACTCTGGACGCGGAAACGCGCACATAACACTCCTGCCGAGTTAGTATATCAAGGCACATATCCCTGTAGGCCTGCACACCCATAACAACAACGTTGCCCCCCTTGTCAGAGGGCTTAATTTCCCACTTGGTCTGCCGCCCCAGCTCCCCCAACGCCGCCAACTCCTCATCAGAGAGATTATGGGAACCAGAACTTCTCCCAGAGAGACGTTTGATATCACGTTCAACCACAGAGATGAACGTCCTCAGACTAGGGCTGACGGAGAAGGGCGGGAAACGGTGCGACCTATTCCTAAGCTCAAGCTCATTTAAAATGGGTTGGTATGTCACAGTTAATGTATCAGGTATAAAACTGAAAGAACCTTCTCCCAGAAATTGGGGGTCCTCATCAGTCTGTAAATCGATCAAATCGGCCAGTGCCCGCCGGTCCTGACCCGACAACTCGATCCTGGGCGGAGACGATATAACATCTCTCATAGAACCATCATGGAGTAATTTCATAAGGATCTTGCGTCCAAAGATGTGTATGTCTGTTATAACTTCAAAAATATCGGAATCGTATGTCGGGCAGAACCCCAGGCCCCTGGCCAAGAGTGAACGCACAGACTCGGGGAGTATTTCGCCCGTAAGATTAATCACCTGTAACTCGATACCGCCCCCAACAGGAGCATCAACAGCCCGACCGTCCCCCTCCGTCAGCCCACTCACCCCAAAAAAGGCAAAGACGAGGGCCCAGAAGAAGCTTTTAAGCTATACCAGTTGCCTGGCAGCCCTGCTGATCTATTTGGCTGCAGTAATAATAATAATCCAAACATTTGTATAGTGCTTTTCTCCTGTCGGACTCAAAGCGCTCAAGAGCTGCAAGCCACAGGGACGCGCTCAAGAGGCCACCCTGCAGTGTTAGGGAGTCTTGCCTTGAACTCCTTACTGAATAGGTACTTGACCTAGCCAGGATTCAAACCCTGGTCTCCCATGTCAAAGGCAGAGCCCTTAACCAGTACACTATCCAGCCACTGTAGTGTGAATCACACCAGAAACAAGCATGCAGCTAATCTTGTCAGATCTTACAAAAATGTCAAACACCAGATCTGCTGCATGCTTGTTCAGGGTCTAGGGCTAAAAGTATTGGAGGCAGAGGATCTGCAGGATAGCCAGGTAATTGGTATTGCTTAAAAGGAAATCAATATGGTAGCCTCCATATACCTTTCACTACAGTTCTCCTTTAAGCAACCTAATGGTTCTATTGCATTGAGCATAAATGTTACATTTTAGGCTAGCTTCACTTACTTCTGTAGTGGTACAGTGCTTAGGGTGACGTGCCCACCACACAGTGAGATCTGGGTTCGATTCCCAGCTATGGTATGATCTGGTGTTTGACATTTTTGTAAGATCTGACAAGATTAGCTGCATGCTTGTTTCTGGTGTGATTCACACTACTGCAGCCAAATCGATCAGCAGGGCTGCCAGGCAACTGGTATAGCTTAAAAGGAAATCAATATGGCAGCCTCCATATACCTCTCACTACAGTTCTCCTTTAAGCAACCTAATGGTTCTATTGCATTGAGCATAAATGTTAAATTTTAGGCTAGCTTCACTTACTTCTGTAGTGGTACAGTGCTTAGGGTGACGTGCCCACCACACAGTGAGATCTGGGTTCGATTCCCAGCTATGGTATGATCTGGTGTTTGACATTTTTGTAAGATCTGACAAGATTAGCTGCATGCTTGTTTCTGGTGTGATTCACACTACTGCAGCCAAATAGATCAGCAGGGCTGCCAGGCAACTGGTATAGCTTAAAAGGAAATCAATATGGCAGCCTCCATATACCTCTCACTACAGTTCTCCTTTAAGCAACCTAATGGTTCTATTGCATTGAGCATAAATGTTAAATTTTAGGCTAGCTTCACTTACTTCTGTAGTGGTACAGTGCTTAGGGTGACATGCCCACCACACAGTGAGATCTGGGTTCGATTCCCAGCTATGGTATGATGTATACTCATGTATGTATCCCCAGCTATGGTATGATGTATACTCATGTATGTATTCCCAGCTATGGTATGATGTATACTGGTTTTTAAAATAGTATAATTCCCTGGCAGAAGAGACCCTCCTCCCTCCGGTAGGAGGGAGGAGGGAATAGGTAGAAGGGTAAAAGGGTAGAAGGGTGGAGGGTGGAGGGAGGAGGGAGGAGGGAGGAGGGTGGCCAATTAAAATCTCCCTAGCAGAGTGTGTAGCAGCTGTCCCATAACTAATTAGTGTAGCCAGACAACTGAGTCAAATGGTATAAAGGACCTAGCTTGAAGGGAGGGTGGGCGGGTTCTCTAGCACTGAAAGCAGTGTGTTTGACAATAACATGTCTGCTGACAGTGAAATGGAGGCTAAAAATTTTGCTCAATACAGCATTATGGGGCAAATCGAACTTCCGCAAAAGTTCGCCTGATGCAGGCGAACGCGAACCCGCAAAGTTCACCTGGAACCGTTCGCCGGCGAACCGTTCGGCCCATCTCTAGTCATAGACTGCTCTCGTCTACGTTGTGCTGGCTTCAGAAGTCTTTGAAAGTACTTGGGCTTCTGAAGATGGGCCGCTACATACAGCGCATGCGCGAGTGCCCACGTCTGCAGCAGGAGATTCAAGCAGAGGAGCCTGCAGGGGAACGAGGACACCGGGAGGAGAATGGGAACACTCTATAGGACCCAAAGCCTTCCCTCTCCTTAGGTGAGTGTGTTTTTTGTTTGTTTTTGTTTTTTTAAATCCACTTCAAACTCACTTTAAAGAGGCGTAGTGACAATAACATAATAAATACAATTGCTTATTGTTTACAATATTCATTTATAGATTTAGTCAGTGTTTGCCTATTGTAAGATATTTCCTCTCCCTGATTTACATTCTGAAATGTATCACTGACTTTTGTTCTGCCAGGTGATCGGTATGGAATGTTGGTTACTTACAGTTCTCTGCACAGAGGGTGATACTGCTTGCTTAGCAGTTGGAAAGAGCCGTTATTTCCCACAATGCAACAAGGTTCACAGACAGCAAACTATCAGGACCTTGGTCATGACCTCACACTGTGGGAGGGGTTTCACTACAATATTAAACATACAGACGTGATGATACTAATTAGCTAATTACGGTTATGCAAAATTTCACGTAAATTATGCCCTTACATAATTATGATTTGTAAATTCAATCGATTTTGTGTAATCATGCGTAATTGTGTGCAATTTTCACAAAATTTTGTAGTTTTTGAGAAAATCGATTTTAAAAATGCTAAGGAAAAATGGTTTTTAAACTCAGAAAAAAGACCGTTTAAAAGCCATCGTCCTTTGCATTTTTATAGATTTTCCCTACAAACTACAAGGTCTTCTTGAAAAATTATTTTTTTTTGAACTTGTCCCCACTGTTCTATGTACCGGTTTTAGTGACAATAGCATGCATGGGGCTTTGCAAAGTCAGCACAAAATTATACAAAATTATATATGATTACAATTGCAGACGAAATTAACTACAATTTTCCCTAAATTTTGCATTACGATTTTGCATCTCAATTGAGAATGTCGATGCGCAATTACGTCTATGCAAAATTTGTGCTCATCACTAGAGATGGCCCAGCCTTGGAGAACTCATGGAGAAGCACATGATCAGTTTGATCAGCTGATAGATTTGTAAGCCTCTGATTTGCTGTGATGACTTCCTGGTTTAACACATGATCATGACCAGCAAATCAGAGCCTTACAAATCTATCAGCTGATCAAACTGATCATGTGCTTCTCCATGAGTTCTCCAAGGCTGGGCCATCTCTACTTATCACTAATACAGACAACTCCCCCCCCCCCCTCCCCCAGCCCCATGATCTATTACAGGTAAAGATTTCTGGTGGGGTATGGGGTATCGGCTACCGGTTGGAATGAAGTTCATTCTTTTGTTCCTCTTTAAATACTGTCTGATAAATGAGGACAATTGTCACTTTTTTAAAAAACATTTTTCAACCGTAGAAGGCCTTGGGTAAAGAGCTAGCTAGGTATTATATGATAAATTTGGGTACCTCATTAGACTTACAATGAATGGCAACTTCTGCGTTTTTTCAGACAGTGAACATAATCAACCTGTCATATTTGTCTTCTTCACACCGGAGAGAAAAATCAATAATGTATAAGAGTATAACAACAATGTAATTGCATTTTCTGTGTGATGTACCTCTTATGAATATAAAGCTGAGTAAAAATTCTTGCCGATGTGCTGCCAAAACACCGAGAGGCGAGGATGGCGATGGAATGTCAATGTTTCTTCTCCGTGCCGCAAGGACGACATTCCAGCCCACATCAGCAGCTGCGCGGAACACGTATAAAAGGATCCGATGTTTAGCGAGGGCTGCAGGTGCTTCCCTGGAAGCTCAGCTGAGTGCTTGAAAAGACTTGGCGTTTCTGTGTTCTTCAGGAATGGCATTAAAGGGGAACTTCAGCCTAAACAAACATACTGTCATTAAGTTACATTAGTTATGTTAATTAGAATAGATAGGTAATATAATCTCTTACCCACCCCGCTTTAAAAGAACAGGCAAATGTTTGTGATTCATGGGGGCTGCCATCTTTGTCATGGGGGCAGCCATCTTTTTGGTTGAAAGGAGGTGACAAGGAGCAGGAGACACAGTTCCAACTGTCCTGTGTCCTGATCACCCCTCCCAGCTGCATGTGCTAGGCTTCAAATGTCAAATTCAAAATGTAAAAAAAAAAAATTGCACCAAAACAGCAGAATGAGAACAACAACATCAGAAATCCCATCATGCTTTGCACAGCATTAGGGGAAAAATGCCCGGGCAGTTTTTTTCTGTGCAGCTAAAAATGAGGCTTGTATAAGAGAAAAAAAGTTCTGATGCTGTGAAACAGTTAACCTCCTTGCCGGTTATCCCGAACACAGTTCGGGGTAACCTGCGCAGGAGGATTTCTCAGGCCCCGCTGGGCCGATTTGCATAATTTTTTTTTTTGTTACAAGCAGCTAGCACTTTGCTAGCTGCTTGTAACTTGCGATCGCCGCTGCTCGCCGCCGATTCGCCGCTACCCGCCGCGCCGAGCCGCCCCCCCCCCGCCCCAGACCCCTGCGCAGCCTGGCCAATCAGTGCCAGGCAGCGCTAAGGGGCGGATCGGGGTTCCCTCTGACGTCACGACGTCTATGACGTCGGTGACGTCATCCCGCCCGGTCGCCATGGCGACCGGGGAAGCCCTGCAAGAAATCCCGTTCTCAACGGGATTTCTTGCATACTCTGATCGCCGAAGGCGATCGGAGTAGGTAGGGGGATGCCGCCGCTCAGCGGCTATCATGTAGCGAGCCCTTGGCTCGCTACATGATTTAAAAAAAAAAAAAAAAAAAGTGCGGCGCTGCCTCCTTGCCGGATTTTTTAGACCGGCAAGGAGGTTAAAGAAACACCAAACCTTTTCAGTGCTGCTGAGTCGATTTTAAGTCTGGAGGTTCACTTTAAGCGTGCCACAGGACTGTTCTACATTAGGAGGCTCTTCACTCTTGGACCAAATCTTGGACAAACAGGCAAATCGTGATCTGCAGCGGTCTGTGAATTAGCCCAAAACGGTTGCTACTTGCTGGGACCAGTGTTGAGTTTAGCGTAAATTTTCGCAATTACGCCTATACGTAACCACGATTTGTAAACTCAATTGATTTTGTTTAGTCATTCGTAATTTCTCCTAAAATTTTGCGTAATTTTTGCGTAATTTTGTGCCGGATTTGGCAGTGAATAGCAAAACCCCCATACATGCAATTTACACCAAAATTGCTACATATGTTAAGCAGAATAGTGGGTACAAGTCAGAAAAATTATTTTACAAAAAGACCTTGTCATTTTTGAGAAAATTGATGTAAAAAATGCAAAGAAAAAAAAATGGTTTTTAAACTTAGAAAAATTAATTTAAAAAATTTTTCTTTGCATTTTTAAAATCAAAGCCTTTTTGAAAAATTCTTTTTATATACTGTATGCTGTAGGGGGTTCGGGGGAAAATGATCTGAACTTACCCGGGGCTTCTAATGGTCCCCCACAGGCATCCTGAGCCCGTGCAGCCACTCCCCAATGCTCCGCCCCCCGCAGACATCCTGAGCCCGTGCAGCCACTCACCGATGCTCCGGCCCCGCCTCCGGTTCACTTCTGGAATTTCTGACTTTAAAGTCAGAAAACCACTGCGCCTGCGTTGCCGTGTCTTCATTCCCGCTGATGTCACCAGGAGTGTACTGCGCAGACACAGACCATACTAGGCCTGCGCTGTGCGCTCTTGATGACATCAGCGGGATCGAGGACACGGCAACGCAGGTGCAGTGGTTTTCAGAATTTAAAGTCTGAAATTCCAGAAGTGAACCGGAGGCGGGGCCGGAGCATCGGTGAGTGGCTGCGCCAACACAGGATGTCTGCGGGGGACCGTTAGAAGCCCCGGGTAAGTTCAACTCATTTTCCCCTGACCCCATACAGTATTCCTTTAAAGTGAACCTTAAGCCAGAAAAAAAATGAGTTTTACTCACCTGGGGCTTCTGCCAGCCCCCTGCAGCAGTCCTGTGCCCTCTCAGCCACTCACTAATCCTCATGTCCCCCGCTGCCAGCTAGTTTCGTTTTTGCCGACAGGCCCGTCAGGACTGGCCACGCGTAGCTTTTTCCGCATTCCCAACTGTAATACTATTTCCGCATTCCCAACTGTAATACTATTTGCCCCCTTTCTGATTTCTTATTCTTTTGCATGTTTGTCACACTTAAATGTTTCTGCTCATCAAAAACCATTAACTATTAGTCAAAGATAACATAATTGAACACAAAATGCAGTTTTAAATGATGGTTTTTATTATTTAGTGAGAAAAATAACTCAAAACCTACATGGCCCTGTGTGAAAAGGAAATTGCCCCCTGAACCTAACAACTGGTTGGGCCACCCTTAGCAGCAATAACTGCAATCAAGCGTTTGCGATAACTTGCAACAAGTCTTTTACAGCGCTCTGGAGGAATTTTGGCCCACTCATCTTTGCAGAATTGTTGTAATTCAACTTTATTTGAGGGTTTTCTAGCATGAACTGCCTTTTTAAGGTCATGCCACAACATCTCAATAGGATTCAGGTCAGGACTTTGACCAGGCCACTCCAAAGTCTTTATTTTGTTTTTCTTCAGCCATTCAGAGGTGGATTTGCTGGTGTGTTTTGGGTAATTGTCCTGCTGCAGCACCCAAGATCGCTTCAGCTTGAGTTGACGAACAGATGGCCAGACATTCTCCTACAGGATTTTTTGGTAGACAGTAGAATTCATGGTTCCATCTATCACAGCAAGCCTTCCAGGTCCTGAAGCAGCAAAACAACCCCAGACCATCACACTACCACCACCATATTTTACTGTTGATATAATGTTCTTTTGCTGAAATGCTGTGTTACTTCTACGCCAGATGTAACCACATGCACCTTCCAAAAACTTTTGTCTCGTCGGTTCACAAGATATTTTCTCAAAAGTCTTGCCAATCATTGAGATGTTTTTTTTAGGAAAATTGAGACAAGCCTTAATGTTCTTTTTGCTTAAAAGTGGTTTGCGCCTTGGATATCTGCCATGCAGACCGTTTTTGCCCAGTCTCTTTCTTATGGTGGAGTCATGAACAATGACCTTAATTGAGGCAAGTGAGGCCTGCAATTCTTTAGATGTTGTCCTGGGGTCTTTTGTGGCCTCTCGGATGAGTTTTCTCTGCGTTCTTGGGGTAATTTTGGTCGGCCAGCCACTCCTGGGAAGGTTCATCACTGTTCCATGTTTTTGCCATTTGTGGATAATGGCTCTCACTGTGGTTCGCTGGAGTCCCAAAGCTTTAGAAATGGCTTTATAACCTTTACCAGACTGATACATCTCAATTACAGTACTTTGTTCTCATTTGTTCCTGAATTTCTTTGGATCTTGGCATGATGTCTAGCTTTTGAGGTGCTTTTGGTCTACTTCTCTGTGTCAGATAGCTCCTATTTAAGTGATTTCTTGATTGAAACAGGTGTGGCAGTAATCAGGCCTGGGGGTGATTACAGAAATTGAACTCAGGTGTGATAAACCACAGTTAAGTTATTTTTTAACAAGGGGGGGTAATCACTTTTTCACACAGGGCCATGTAGATTTGGAGGTTTTTTTTCTCACTAAATAATAAAAACCATCATTTAAAACTGCATTTTGTGTTCAATTATGTTATCTTTAACTAATGGTTAACGGTTTTTGATGAGCAGAAACATTTAAGTGTGACAAACATGCAAAAGAATAAGAAATCAGGAAGGGGGCAAATAGTTTTTCACACCACTGTATATGACATAGGAACCCTTTGTAGGTTTTTGTATGAATTAGCTGATTAGAGTCTGACACTTGGAGCCGAGAATATAAAACATTTTCACAATATTCTTATGGGCTGAGATTGTGATTTGGGGGTTCTCATAAGCTGCAAGCCATAATCACCAAAATTATAACAAAGGCTTGAAATATCTCACTTTGGGATTGATTCACTAATGCTGGTCTGGATCCACACGGTGCGTTCGCGCACTCGATTTCTCGCTCAATTCCCGTCGATTCGTTTATTTCCAACATGTCCGATTTGGATTTCGATGGATCGTTAGGTCGATTTGGCATACTTTGCATGCGAATCGACCTAACGATTCATCGAAATCCAAATCGGACATGTTGGAAATAAACGAATCAACGGGAATCGAGTGGGAAATCGAGTGCACGAACGCACCGTGTGGATCCAGCATTAGACAAATAGCATGCCTTATCAAAGATAACATGCCTTATCAGAGTAGCATTGCGAGCGCTACAAACCCACAGGGGCTCAGGGAAGGACGAGTGGAGCTCTCGTCATTGCCAATTAGCAGGCATAAGTTTGCTATACTACTCTGATAAGGCGTGTTAACTTTGATAAGGCATGCTATTTGTCTTAGTGAATTAAGCCCTTTGTCTGTAATGACTCTATTTCATATATTAGTTTCACCTTTTAAAAGGAACCCAAGCTGTGAGACCTATGGAGGCTGCCATATTTATTTCCTTTTAACCACTTTCCGACCGCGTCATGCTGATGAGCATGGCCGCGGCGGCAGTCCCAGGACCGCCTAACGCCGATTGGCTTAAAGTCCTGGGGCTCTGTTTTGCAGGAGATCGAGCGCAGGCTGCGCGTGCATCTCCTGCTTGGGGGGCAGAGCTTCGCCCCGCCTTCAGTCTACGAGCGGCTATTGCTGCTCGGGAGACTGTTAGACGGCGTGATCACTGTCTATTTTCATGTACAGCTCTGCGATCAGCAGCAGCGCTGCACTGGGGACAGCCGCGTGACACGGCTCTCCCCCTGGGGGACAAGAGAGCGATCGGCTCTCATAGGCAGAAGCCTATGACAGCCGATCGCCGTAATTGGCCGGCTGTGGGGAGGGAGGGAGGGAGGGAGGGAAAGGATTTAAAGCAACAGTTTTTTCGTTTTTTTTAAAAAGCTGCAACAAAAATATTGATTAAAAAAAAAATAAACATGGGGGAGCGATCAGACCCCACCAACAGAGAGCTCTGTTGGTGGGGAGAAAAGGGGGGGGGAGGGAATCACTTGTGTGCTGTGTTGTGCGGCCCTGCAGCTTGGCCTTAAAGCTGCAGTGGCCAATTTCACTAACAATGGCCTGGTCACTAGGGGGGGTTAGCCCTGCAGTCCTGATGATCTTCCTGGTCAATAGGATCCAAACTCACACACCTGAAACAAGCATGCAGCTCGTCTTGTCAGATTTGTTATAGACATCCTCTCTGCATGCTTGTTCAGGGTCCTTTTACACTGGACTGTGCTGCAAAATTGTAGTGTATACCTATGGGGAGGTTCACACTTCCCACGTTGCGGTACGCTGCGCTGAAAGTGCCCAATCGAACACTAGCACAAAACTAGGTTACCGTCCGTCTTCTGTGGCGAGCTGTGGCGATCTGCGATGGCCCAGAAGTCATGTTAGTCTATGCCAATGCAGGGTTTTTTAAACCGTTGACGCTACGTTGCGGCACTCATGTGCGGTAGCGTTGTTTTTTTACAATACGCTTCCGTGCACTTCTGCATACCCCAAAGCAGGAAGTGACCACAAACCGCATCACTTCCTGCTTGGCTAGTGGCCAGATAGGGAACACTGCATACTAACGCGGTGCTTCCTGAAGGCCTGTTTTTGGCGGTGAGATGCGGCGGCCGCACCGCAGACACCGGCTTGCAGTGTGAAACCCACCTCAGGGTCAATGGCAGCACACCCGAAGCGAAAATAAACTAATGAAATAAGCAATTGTATCTATCTTCCATCTCCTAAAAATGACAGTTTTATTTTATGTTTAAAGGATACCCGAGGTGACATGTGACATGATGAGATAGACATGTGTATGTACAGTGCCTAGCACACAAATAACTAGGCTGTGTTCCTTTTTTTTTCTTTCTCTGCCTGAAAGAGTTATATCTCTGGTAATATCTGGTATGTAAGTGGCTGACTCAGTCCTCACTGTTTTATTGTTTTTGCTCAATGACACATTCATTGACGTATGCCAGAGCTAAAATCTATGAACAATTGACCCTTTTTATCTATTTCCTGCTCTCAGAAACCATTTTCTGCTAGGAAAGTGTTTTATAGTTGGAATTTCTTATCAGTGAGGGTCACACTGTAGTCACTTCCTGTCTGAGTCAGGACTGAGTCAGCCACTTACATACCTGATATTTAACTCTTTCAGGAAGAGAAAGAAAAAAGGAACACAGCATAGTTATTTGTGTGCTAAGCACTGTGCATACACATATCTATCTCATGTCACACGTCACTTCGGGTATCCTTTAGGCCCCATTCACACTAGAGCGTTTTGCCGGCGATTTCGGCAAAACGCTCAAGCGCTAGCGCTTTTTAAAGCGCTAGTGTTTTAATACCCTATGGGCCCATTCTTACTTGGGCGATTTACGTTAATTGCCAGCGATTAACGCAAATCGCCAAACGCAAACGCGTAGCCTGCACCATTTTCAGGCGATTTCCCGGCAATCGCGCTTCAGTGCTATAGAAGTGCTAAACGCGATTGCGGGAAAATCGCTGCAGTGTCCAGTGATTTTTCCGCTTGAAATCGAAGAAAAATCACTCCCACAAAACGCCGGCTTTTGCGCTTTCAAGTGTGAATAGGGCCTTAAAGTATTAGAGGCAGTGGATCGGACAGCCAGGCAATCTGCATTATTTAAAAAGAAAAAAATGTTTTAGCCTCATATCCCTCTCACCTCGGGTTCCTTTTAAAGAGTAACTGTCAGGCATAAAATCAAAAATCAATTCTTTATTGTTATCTGGTAAACAAGTAATTATGGACGCTAATCAGGCAATCCAAAAGTTAAAATCTCTCTTACGTTTCTTGTTTATAAATGATCATTCCCCAGTTTCCCTGACTCTTATTTGGTACACACAAAGGAAGTTGCAAGGCATGCTGGGTTGTCCTTTTTTGCTTCTGTTCATTAGTTAAGTCTGAGGGGGGAAAAAGAACCAAAAAAAAGGACAACCCAGCATGCCTTGCAACTTCCTTTGTGCGGCAACGTACCAAATAAGAGTCCGGTTAAATGGGGGATGATCATTTATAAACAAGAAAAGTAAGAGAGATTTTAACACTTGGATTGCCTGGTTAGTGTCCTTATTACTTGTTTACCAGATAAAGATAAATAATTGATTTTTTATTTTATGCCCGACAGTTACACTTTAAAGAGAACCTGTACTGAGTAAAAATATTTAAAATAAACACATGAGGTAACTTCAAATGAACATTACATAGTTACCTCGCCATCAGCTCCTCTCAGAAGCTCACCATTTTCTTCTGACAATAATCCCTTCCAGTTCTGACAATATTTTGTCAGATCTGAAATATAGCAGTTGCTGTCAGTAAAATATCAGTTGCTGTCAGTTACAGCTGAGAGGAAAACTGATGTACCAGGTAATGTCCATGTTTCCCTATGGCTCAGGTGGGCGATGTTACAGTTTAACTGTGTGCTGACCAGAAAGCTGTTATGGGTAATCGCCATTTTCAAAATGAAGGACAGAGAATTCCCTTGATCACAGTGAACAAATAGGACGCGGGACAGGAGAAAGACACTGAGGAGTAGACTACATGGAAGGTAAGTATGACTTGTGTATGCAGTGGCGGACACAGCCAGCAGTGGGCCCCTGTGCAAAATTGTAATTGTGGGCCCCTAAAATATGGGCGTGGTTACAACCTGTGGCGCGCGCCGCGGCAAAAAATAGTGGATAGAACCTAAATGGGCGTGGCAATGACCGGATGAGGGCAGAGCTAACTGTAACTTAAAGCGAACCCGGGGTGAGGGTTTATTTCCTTTTAAACAATACTAGTTGCCTGGCGGCCCTGCTGATCTATTTGGCTGTAGTAATAAACTGAATTACACCAGCAACAAGCATGCAGCTAATCTTCTCAGTTCTGACAATATTGTCAGAAACCCCTGACCTGCTGCATGCTTGTTCAGGGTCTATGGTTGAAAGAATAAGAGGCAGAGGACCAGCACGGCAGCCAGGCAACTGGTATTGCTTAAAAGGAGAGAAATATGGCAGCCTCAATATTATTCTCACCTCAGGTTCCCTTGAAAAGTGCAACGCAAAGACAGTGGGCCCAAGTTTTGGTGACCCTTTCCCCAGAAAATTCACATAATTGTGCAGGTTTTCTCAAGAAAATACACATATATGCCCAGAAAATACGTGCAATCATGTCGGCAGATATGCCCAGAAAATACGTGCAATCATGTCGGCAGATATGCCCAGAAAATACGTGCAATCAAGTCGGCAGATATGCCCAGAAAATACGTGCAATCAAGTCGGCAGATATGCCCAGAAAATACGTGCAATCAAGTCGGCAGATATGCCCAGAAAATACGTGCAATCAAGTCGGCAGATATGCCCAGAAAATACGTGCAAACAAGTCGGCAGATATGCCCAGAAAATACATGCAATCAAGTCGGCAGATATGCCCAGAAAATACATGCAAACAAGTCGGCAGATATGCCCAGAAAATACGTGCAATCATGTCGGCAGATATGCCCAGAAAATACATGCAATCATGTCGGCAGATTTGCGAAGAAAATACATGCAATCATGTGGCAGACCTGCCCAGAACATACACCTGCTAATATAAATAAAACAAAAACATTTACTCACCTGCAGCAGCAGACCTCCTGTCCCAGCCTCCATCCGGCGCGCAGCTCCCATGGGTGGTTGGGTGGATAGGTAGCCTGGTGGGTGGGTGAGTGGGTGGGTGGGTTGGTAGCCTGGTGGGTGGGTGGGTAGGTAGCCTGGTGGGTAGGTAGCCTGGTGGGTGGGTGGGTAACTAGCCCGGTAGGTAGGTAGGTAGCCCGGTGGGTGGGTAGGTAGGTAGCCTGGTGGGTGCGTGGGTAGCCGGGTGGGTGGGTAGGTAGCCTGGTGGGTGGGTTGGTAACTAGCCCGGTAGGTAGCCGGGTGGGTGGTTAGGTAGGTAGCCGGGTGGGTGGTTAGGTAGGTAGCCGGGTGGGTAGGTAGGTAGGAAGCCTGGTGGGTGGGTAGCCGGGTGGGTGGGTAGGTAGGTAGCCGGGTGTGTAGGTAGGAAGCCTGGTGGGTGGGTAGGTAGCCGGGTGGGTAGGTAGGTAGCCGGGTGGGTAGGTAGGAAGCCTGGTGGGTGGGTAGGTAGCCTGGTGGGTGGGTAGGTAGGTAGCCTAGTGGGTGGGTAGGTAGCCTGGTGGGTTGGTAACTAGCCCGGTAGGTAGCCGGGTGGGTGGTTAGGTAGGTAGCCGGGTGGGTGGTTAGGTAGGTAGCCAGGTGGGTGGTTAGGTAGGTAGCCGGGTGGGTAGGTAGGTAGGTAGCCTGGTGGGTGGGTAGCCGGGTGGGTGGGTAGGTAGCCTGGTGGGTGGGTTGGTAACTAGCCCGGTAGGTAGCCGGGTGGGTGGTTAGGTAGGTAGCCGGGTGGGTGGTTAGGTAGGTAGCCGGGTGGGTAGGTAGGTAGGTAGCCTGGTGGGTGGGTGGGTAGCCGGGTGGGTGGGTAGGTAGCCTGGTGGGTGGGTTGGTAACTAGCCCGGTAGGTAGCCGGGTGGGTGGTTAGGTAGGTAGCCGGGTGGGTGGTTAGGTAGGTAGCCGGGTGGGTAGGTAGGTAGGTAGCCGGGTGGGTAGGTAGCCGGGTGGGTAGGTGGGTAGGTAGCCGGGTGGGTGGTTAGGTAGTTGGGTGGGTGGTTAGGTAGGAAGACTGGTGGGTGGGTAGGTAGCCGGGTGGGTAGGTAGCCGGGTGGGTGGTTAGGTAGTTGGGTGGGTGGTTAGGTAGGAAGCCTGGTGGGTGGGTAGGTAGTCGGGTGGGTAGGTAGGTAGGAAGCCTGGTGGGTGGTTAGGTAGTCGGGTGGGTAGGTAGGAAGCCGGGTGGGTAAGTAGGTAGCCGGGTGGGTAGGTGGTTAGGTAGCCGGGTGGGTAGCTATCCGGGTGGGGGGCCCGACTCCTATCCTCCCTCCCTCCCTTCCTCACCTCGGGGGGCCCCCTCCCGATATGCGCGGCGGGAGAGCGAGCGGCAAATGCAGGAAGTCTTCAGGGCTCTCCAGGCATCCGCTAGAGGCCCAGCCGCTAGTCTCCAATATGTCTCCAACTGGAGACATATTGGAGACTAAGCGGCTGGGCCTCTAGCGGATGCCTGGAGAGCCCTGAAGACTTCCTGCATTTGCCGCTCGCTCGCTCGCTCTCCCGCCGCGCATATCGGGAGGGGGGCCCCCCGAGGTGAGGGAGGGAGGATAGGAGTCGGGGGCCCCCCGGGGGAATAAAATAATAAAAAAAAAATACTTAATGGGCCCCTGAAGAAAACGGAACTTCAGGGGCCCTCGTGCGGCGGCACGGCCGTATGTCCGCCACTGTGTGTATGTTTATTTTGACTTTTAATTTTCAGTTCAGGTTTTCTTTAAGTTGAATTACTGAAATAAATTGACTTTTGCACGATATTCTAATTTTTCAAGTTTCACCTGTAGCTAGACATGTTAATGACATTCTGAGCATATGCTAATTGTATGCAAATAGATGAAGCTTGGATATGGACCAATCAAATGGAGCAGCTGCCCATGTCTTAGCTGCATAGATGAGTTGTTGGTTTGCAGATAAATTGCTGATCTCTCTTCTGTTCTCTCTCCCCAGTTTCAGCGACAAGGGAAAGATGTGGATAAAGTGAAGCACAGGCTTCTAGAGATGGCTAATTATGTAGATAAGGTCAGTGATTCTGTGTTATATTATGTATTGCATTCATGTACTGACATATGCATATTGTGCCGTCCTTTTAACGCAGGATTGTTAGCCATAAAGTCAAATTCCATTTGCTTTGTGTTTATTATGCAGTCTACATCCTGACCCAGCATTGCAAGCATTCCATTATAATCATAAATGTGTCTGCTGTAGTTAATCATATCTCAGTCCGCCTGGCATTATTCTGGTACATTGCTGAGGAGTGGGAAGCTTGTTATCTCCCCTCCCCACATTCTTGCTTCTTACTGATTGGCTGACGGCAGTTCAGTGTGACAGAAGGCTGATAAGGTAAATACACCTCACCCCTCTGCAGAAGCTGCTGAAATATGATCTATGCTGTGCTCATGTGTGTTTACAAAGCAAGATAGATATGACAGAGCAGTTTCTATGAGGAAAAAAAAAAGAGTAAGGGAGGAAATGACTTCAGGAATGGCCCCAGCCAGAGGCAGAGAAGATGGAAAATGCCTGAAACTGTTTTCTATTTATTTACTATATAATATTCACTGAAATCAAAACAAGGATATTACAATACATGTGTTCTGTAAGTAGAACAAGTATGTATTTACTTAAATAAGTGTTTTTTTTTTTCCTAGGGCTAGTATAGCTTTCCCTGCTGCTTTAAGTGTCCAATACAGTTATGTTTTTTGGTACTCTACCCCTCGCTCTAGATAAAATTGTTAACAATCTGGGGGTGCTTCCTCCCCCCCATCCCAGCACTAGAAGAAGCCCTTTTTCACGATAATGTAATATTCAGTTGACTATGTAAGCAGCTGTGATTCTATGTTATATTTTGTATTACATTCATATACTGGAATAGGCATCTTGTGCTGTTATATACTTATGTTGTACCTGAGCATACAATTATCCTTTTTTATGTAATGCTTTCTCATCAATATCTGGATTATTACAATAACAATTGAAGGCACATATGCACATCAATTTTGACTTCCCTTTGACCTCAGTGTGACGTACCAGTTATATCATAGGGTAGCATTCTAAACTCACAGTCTTCTGAATCTGATACCAGACTTGTGTTTTGCAGCCCTTAAAACATAACTACAATCTAACATAAGACATCAAAATCCTGTTGCTCAACTCCTTACTGGCTATATAGTTATCCTGCCAGCCATTGGTCCAAAGTAATGTCATCTATGTTAAAAACACAGTTCCACCCAGCTCTCCTTTGCCCCCCTCCCCACTTAGTACTAGAAGAAAACCATTTATATGATTAAGTAATAATCAGTTAACTACGTTAGCAGCTCACTACAGTTTTCGAACTGTGCAGCTTTCAATCAGAGTAGCTTACATGCAGAAGCTCTATCAACCCTTATTACCCGAACTCCAAGAACTATAGCAACCTGCAGAGTGTCTAGTGCTGCGCAGACCAGCTACTGGTAAAGCTCCCAGGGGAAGATGAAAGTAAACCCATTAACTCTTTTAGGCACTTAAAAAAAAACCTCAGGGATTCGTTTTTTTTTCTTACAACTTTCAACAGTGTAACTAATCGGTTGTAACATAGGGGAAATTATGACTGTAGTTCTGCATTATTCCTTATCTCAGTTTTATCCATTTAGCGAATTTGACAGGCCTCATTTACGTATTGAATGCCTTGTGGCTCTCATTAATTAGTCCTTCATTTACAAGTAACAGTGTTTACCACAGAGACCTGCCTGTATTCTTTATCCCGAGCTCCTGTCCCATGTGAGCCGGAACATCGCCTGGTATCTCTGATTGATACTTCACTGCTTAATCAAATAAGAGTCACATCTTTCAGTCCCGTACCCCGAGGGTTAGACGTGCATTAATTCAAGCCTTCAAGTCCTGCTAATCATATACCTTCTCTGAGACAACATTATCACAAGGCGGCATCACATGGATTGGTGGGAAGACCAAAGAGTGCTTGTGTTGTGACTGTATAATACTACCCTGCCTCACCAAAAGCAAGAACTGCCCCAAAAATAAACCCTAGCATGATTTTTGAAGATGTTTGAAACATAATCCTTGCTACAAAAATAAGCCATAGTTGTAGTCCATAAAAAGTCATATTAAAGGCCCATACACACGAGGCACAATTGTCTGAAGCAACACAGGGCGCATGCGTGTTGCAGCAACAGCTCGTACGTGTGTAAACGGTGCGCGCCATGAACCGTCGCTAGTCCAGGTTGTCGCCGGGCGATTGAACGGGTCAATCGCCAGCTACCTTTGTCGCAGGAACTGTCGCTAGTCTACTGGCGGTATGAACGTGTATACGCTGGTCTCTTGCGTACACTTGTGTCGCTTGCGACAGCTCAATGCCACTTCCTGTGCGCTGCTCTGCCCAAGGTTTCCTACTTGCTGTAATCACTGACAGATGAATGGAACTGCACACTATGCAGGCATAATGTACTTGTATGGTGATGTGCACAGTTCTCTCTACATATATATATATACTTATATACTTACATAGCTTAACGAGGAACTCTAGTGAAAATAATGTAATAAAAAAGTGCTTAATTTTTACAATAATTATGTATAAATGATTTAGTCAGTGTTTGCCCATTGTAAAATCTTTCCTCTCCCAGATTCACATTGTGACATGTATTACATGGTGACATTGTTACTGTGGGCAGGTTATGTAGCTGCTGTTAGCTGTTTTGGCTGTTAGAGACAGCTGTAAACAGCTAATTCCTGTCTGTGAACATTGTTACATTGTGGCAGTTTGCCCAGAGTACCGCAGTATTCAGAGCTTGTTGTGGGAGGGGTTTCAGCACAAAATCAGTCATACAGCGACCCCTGATGGTCTTTTTGTGAAAATTATTCTATTTCTCATGTAAAAGGGGGTATCAGCTACTGATTGGGATAAAGTTCAATTCTTGGTTGAAGTTTCTCTTTAATTATGTGCAGTCAGTTGTATGATGCTGCATATACAGCACATGAGTATATATGTATTTATTTATGTCTGTGTCGGCTGTACACGGGTGTCTGTGAGTTCGAACAGGGACACAGATATATATATATAGATATATATATATATATATATATATATATATATCTATGTGTGTATGGGATGTTTAGCAAGCGACTACTGTATCTGAGAGACAGTTTCCGTTGTGTTGCGCACCTTTAATCATGGCGTGTAGATAAGTGTCGCTGCTGAGAACTGTCGTTGCCTGATACTCTCAACAGTCTCTTGTCTCCATGCAACTGGAGACATCCATGCCTCGTGTGTATGGGCCTTTAAGGATACAGGAGGTTACATGAGTTAGACATGGGTATGTACAGTGCCAAGCAAACAACTAAGTAGGCTGTGTTCCTTTTTTTCCCCTCTGCCTTAAAGAGTTAAACATCAGGCAGGCAAGAGACAGTTTCTGTCTGGGTTAGGACTGGGTCGGACTATAACAACCCTTACTGATAAAGAATTACAGCCATGAAACACTTTCCTAGCAGAAAATGGCTTCTGAGAGCAGGAAAGGGATGAAAACCAGTCAATAGTTCATAGATTTTAGCTCTGGCATACTTCAATGAATGTGTCATAGAGCCGAGACGATGAAAAAAAATTAAAAAGTAGATTGAAATATAAAATCTGTGAGATAAAAATTCATTTTTAGGAGGAGGAGGATAGATGCAATTGTTTATCTCATCAGTTTATTTTCACCTCATACCCATAACAGAGTGATAGGCAAAAGGGTCGTTTTTTTTTTTTTATTATAAATATACATATGCACATATGCGCAAAGGGTGATACTGGTTGCTTGGCAGATGGAAACAGCTGTTATTTCCCACAATGCAACGAGGTTTACAGACAGGAAACTGTCAGACCATGGTCATGACATCACACTGTGGGAGGGGTTTCACCACAATATCAGCCATACAGCGCCCCCTGCTGATCTATTTGAAAAAAGGTAAAGGTCTCTCATGGGAAAAGGGGGTATCCGCTACTGATTTGGATGAAGTTCAGTCATTGATTAGAGTCCCCCTTTAAGTTTAGGCATGTTACAGTTGGAGTGATATTACAGTTGGGTAACAGGAAAAATTTCACTAAAGTAAGACTGTGCTATTAGTTACTAAATAACTATCTCTATACTTGGTGTGTGTGTTTCAGTCTTGCTACATTTTCAACCAAGTTTTGTAACCTTGATAATGACATGAGATGCTTTGTTCTATCTTACTGAGCCTGGCAGTTATGTTTTTGTGCTCTTTGTGCATAATTTTCCATAGGAGTTGTACTTATTCGCTGTTCACATTTGCAGTTTTTCAGGCCGTTAAACATCCGGGTGGCCTTAGTCGGTGTGGAGATTTGGAGTGACGCTGATAAGTGTGCCATAACTCAGGACCCTTTCACCAGCCTGCACGAGTTCCTAGACTGGAGGAAGCTGACTCTACTACCTCAGAAGGCTCATGACAACGCGCAGCTAGTAAGGTCTGCCCTCTCATTCACTTGCCTCAGATCTGTACGTATGGGGGTGCCATTAATCCCAGCACACTATGAGCCCGATATACTGATGTGAGGGAACTCCAGACATCTCCAGTGGAGATATCTGTGGCAACTTGAGAAAACTCGAGGCGTCTTCAGTGGAGATATCTGATGCTACTTGAGGTAACTCCAGGCATCTTCAGTGGAGATATCTGATGCAACCTGAGAGAATTCTCCTGTCAAGATATCTGATGCTACTTGAGGGAACTCCAGGCATCTTCACTGGAGATATCTGATGCTACTTAAGGGAACTCCAGGCATCTTCAGTGGAGATATCTGATGCTACTTGAGGTAACTCCAGGCATCTTCAGTGGAGAAATCTGATGCTACTTTGAGGGAACTCCAGGCATCTTCAGTGGAGATATCTGATGCAGTTTGAGGGAATTCCAGGCATCTTCAGTGGTGATATCTGATGCTACTTGAGGTAACTCCAGGCATCTTCAGTGGAGATATCTGATGCAGTTTGAGGGAACTCCAGGCATCTTCAGTGGAGATATCTGATGCTACTTGAGGGAACTCCAGGCATCTTCAGTGGTGATATCTGATGCTACTTGAGGGAACTTCAGGCATCTTCAGTGGAGAAATCTGATGCTACTTGAGAGAACTCCAGGCATTTTCAGTGGATATATCTGATGCTACTTGAGGGACCTCCGGACATCTCCAGCAGGGATATCTGATACAGTTTGAGGGAATTCCAGGCATCTTCAGTGGTGATATTTGATGCTATTTGAGGGAACTCCAGGCATCTCTAGTGGAGATATCTGATGTAGTTTGAGGGAACTCCATCTTCAGTGGAGATATCTGATGCTACTTTAGGAATCCCCAGGTATCACCAGATGTCTGATATAGTTCGAGGGACCTCCAGGTCTCTACAGTGGAGAGATCTGATGCAGTTTGAGGCAACTCCAGGTATTTTCAGTGAACATATCTGACACAACTTGATAGAACTTCATGCCTCTCCAGTGAATATATCTGATGCAGTTTGAGGGACTTACAGGCATCTTCAGTGGAGATATCTGATGGTTCCTGAGGTACCTCCAGGCATCTCCAGTGGAGTTATCACAGGTGGTCCCGGAACTACCCTAACTTGGGCCATATCATTATTCTGAGGGTTGCCTAGAGAATAATAGATTGTTTGTCAATTCTCACTGCAGGCAGATCCCTGGGGCTGCGATCAGACAATTACTAATTTACTAACATTTTAGCAACCTGCTCTATTTCTCAATAAAAATCTGAACGGATGTTTTGGAAAAATTAGATTGATTGCTATGTTGCTATGAAATTTGAATGGTAGGTTTAATAAAAATAATTTCATAGATCAAAACCTTATAAAAAATGAAAACGGAATCTTGTCTGGCTACCTTTAGATCTCCAGTAGTGATGGGTGTAACTTTTTTTCTTTGAAAATTGATTTTCTCAAAAACCACAAGGTCTTTTTGGCAGAAAAAAAATAAATTTTTTCCCATTCTCCTCCTAACATAATTCTTACATGTATGGGGACTTTGTAAATTGTCCATTCCCATCGGTGCCTGCTTTTCCCTTTAACCCTTTAGCAGCCAATTTGCAAATGCTCCAGGCCAATCTATTTCAGCACATTTTTTATTTATTATTTGTTACATTTCCCTGCTTCTAATTAGTACTGATGTAATGTGTATTTATGGCCACTTGTCACTAGGGGGCAGTGTGAGACAGTAACAGTGATTCTGCTTTCAGTTTCTATATTTTCTGCTAGCAGGGAGACATCAACGCCTTCCAAGAATTTACAGCACAAGGAGTTCTGCCGACTGAGGTCAAAAGCAGAGCACTTATCTCAAAGAAGATAATTCCTTTAAAGCTGCTCATGGTTTAAAATCTTGTTCCCTAAGCAGGACGAGCATAGCTTCCCTTCCTTGTTCACCACAGAATCCATCTGGCTTCTTATTTCCAGAAAGAATTCCAGTGACAAGATATTCCCAATAGAATTCTTAGGTTTTTCCAACTACTCTGCAACCTACAGAGCCTTGGGATGGCATTGCAGTGCTCCGAGGTCTTCTCCATAAATAACAAGCAGATAATAAACTCTCTGCCAGAGAATGTCACTTTCACGCTGGTCTTGTGAGAAAAATAAACTCCCTCAGGTCAAGCTGAGATGCGGCCCAATGTTAGTCATGAAATAGATCAAGAATTGTTTTTTGTTTGTTTTTCTGTCAAAACAGTTAAAGTTGCGGAGTGTAATGCTGTTAAAAGGAACCTGAGATTGGAGCACAGGTGTGGAACTCCAGGCCTGGAGGGCCAGATCCATGAGGGGTAGAGAGCAGGAAACCCTGTAGGAACTCCCCTGGTGGGTGTTTTAAACAGGGAATCCCTATCCCCTGTGTTTACCTCCGATATGGCGACAAATCTTGTTTCAAAACTCGGGGGGCTATAGCGCGGCAGTGGGGGGGCAGAGAGCGGCGGTTGTGGGACACAGAGCCATGTCATTAGGCAGAGAACATGGCTCTGTGTCCCATCTGCCCCTTCAAAGATCCACCTCGGGTTCTCTTTAAGCTCATGTTTTACACTTCCCTTGGCTAATAGAATCGTTCCTGATCACTACAGACAGAAATCTAAAGTGTGTACAGGTTGTCCACTGATGTCACAGGATTCCCTACTAGAGGTCCATACTAGAACGTCCATGTAAAGGTTCCTTCTGGCTATTTGGGCACGAGTATTGCCATCATATGAAAGTAGCGATTCAAATAACGGCTTGGCGTTAGTTATTTGCATGGTGCTATTGCCCTTGTTTCATAATGCTAACCCCCATAACCTTTCCTCTACCACTACCCCCCACGCCTGCCCCTAACCCCCCCCCCCCCCCCACCTAACACTAACCTCTTTCCCACCTATACTTAATACCAACCTGTTCCCCACCTCCGCCCATCACTTACTTCTCCCTACATGTGCCTTACATTAACCTGTTCCCCACTTACGTCTAACACTAACCTCCCTCCCTCGCACACCTAACACTAACCTCTTCTCCACCTACACCGCACACTTATCTCCCCAACCTATGCCTATTGCCTAACACTAACCTTCCCTCACCTACACCTAGAGGTGCCCATTAACGGTACAATTATTTCACAAAATACGATCTTTTGATGCGATTTTTACAATCAAATTGTATAGAAAATTTGCCATTTATGAAGGAAATCGGTAAGGAATGATTCTTTGGTCGATTGCTAAATAGGAGAAAATCGGTCCGAAAGTTGGATTTTATGATCGAATTTGAAGAAAGAATCGTTCAGTAAATGTGAACATAATTGCCTTCCGATTAGTTATGATTATTCAAATCCCATCGAAAGATTGCATTTAGTGAAAAATTGTATCGTTAAAAGGCACCTTAACACTAACCTTCTCCCACCTACACCTAACACTAATCCCCTCCCCCACCTACCCCTATACCTGAACTCTGCAACTGATAACTAAGGATGATCAATGAGATGCAAATTGTTCTGAAATTATGCCATTTTTTATGCAAATGTAATTGATTGGTACATTTTCAAGTTGCATACATTTGCATAAAAAAATTGCATAAATTTGCATCAACTCGGAACAATGTGCGTATCTGTGATCATCCCTACTGATAAAGGTATTTGGCTAGGCATCTAGCTGTTAATCCATGAATTGGCTAGAAATGTTTTCTCTGCAGTGTAGCCCAAACAAGGAGACGTTCCCTATATGTGATCGTGGAAATGCGAGCTGAGATATACGTCATGTACAGTGACCACTTGCGTTGTGTTTTCTATTTGCAGCGGCGTTCATTTCCAGGGAACCACGATCGGCATGGCGCCCATCATGAGCATGTGCACAGCAGACAAATCCGGAGGCGTGGTGATGGTGAGTTTCTAAGAACGTTCTTATTTATTGGTGTCATGATCGCTTCAAATGCAGTGTTTTCAGCTGGGTACTTTTTTATGTGCCACACCATGTTTCGTCACTTCTGTGGGAAGCTGTTTCTGTTCTTAAATTGCCCGGAAATATTTTCAAGGTCATAAAAACAAGAAGTTTAGAATCAGGGTGATAACAGCCCGACCAAGGCTATACAGCCAAAAGCTTGCTTACTCTTACTCTTTTAAGTTAGCCAATAAATGGTATCATCCTGATTCAAAACTTCTTGCTTTTACTTAGGGTCAGACGAGGCCAGTGGGAGCTCGGGATTTTCCCTGGTGGACCTTTTAATTACACTGACGTCACATGACATCAGTGGCCCCCGAGCACTGCAGGAGGGGGCACAGAAAAGGAAGGAGCAGCAGCGGCAGGCACAGAGCAGAAGGGGGGGGGGGGGGGAATGAGAGCGTGATTGGACAAATGAGAAGACCAGAGCAGCGGCAGGCAAAGCTGGATGCAGGAAGTAGTAAGTTGTTCCCCGCTCGCTACCGCTGCACATTCTAGCCCGGAGGGGGGAGCATGGAAGGGAGGGCCCCCAGGTGAGGGGGGAGGACTGCCCCCCCCCCCCCCCCTCCGCTGCTCTGTGCTCGCCGCTGCTACTCCTTCCAGGCTGACTACAAGGGACACATGTCTACCTAGAAAGCAGATCCTAATGTTAAAAAATAGGATCTGTCTCCATTTGTTAAAAAAAAACGGATCCGCTTTATGCTAAGCGGAACGCAGAGTCCGAACATTGCAGATTTTTACCTGATCGGAGGGGAAAATGTATGCAATGAAAGCCTATGAGCACGAACAGTGTCCTTTCTCACTAGGTTAGTTGCCGCGTCCGCTTCGCTCGTTTTGATCGCCACTGGCACGCAATACGTGTCCCGCTTTGTCCCCATGTACAGCCCAGTGGTCAGCAGAAGCTCCTCTTGGCTGCAAAAGACCAATAGGAATCCTCAGCAACTGGGAGGATTCTCATAGGTTCAGGGTGGACCAATAAAAAAATTCTCCGTTACTAGGGAGAATTGGTCCAGTGTCTCCTATCTGCCCCTACCAGGCTCTGGGCTGTATACTGAGGTAACGCAGAGTGGTGATGCGTTCGGGCAGACTTTATAGTGGACATTAAATTGCTGCAAGCGGATGCAAAAGAAACAGAACACATCTGACTAGCAGATGCCCTTTCCGTGTCCGTTTTGCATCTGCTCTAGTGTGAACCGGCTGGCAGACTTCATGCAGTTCCCCACACCACTAATAGTTCTGCAGTCCTGGCAGTGGAGGTCCAACAGATAACAGAGAGGGACCTTTCTAGCCAGCCGGGGTTCATTCGTAGGTCAGACTCCACAAGTAGTTTGTATCCAATCTATTTCTCAGCTTGGACAGCAGATGGGTGTGAAGGCATCACATATAAATTGAAATGTCGTTAGATCCCATAGGGATTTCAATCACTCTTTTTGATGTTATAGAAAATTAACTTTTCCCTGCTTGAGCAAAGAAAAAGTACAAGCTGTACTGTACAGAGGAACAAAATGCTAAAAAGAATGAAAATAATTTCCCCCTCCACCATCCTTCTTCCGCAGCTCTCCAAAATACCACTTCAACTCGCTTAACCCTTCGCCGACTGCTCCAAGCCAATTGGCGTGATGGGCGCCATGGGTGGAACAGGGTTTTGCAGTAGATCGTGCGCCAACGTGCACGCATCTCTGCTCGAATGTCGGAGCTCCGCTCCATTATCAGTCTCCCAGCAGCGATCTATTTACAATGTACAGGTAGCGCAGCGATCTACGGCAGCGCTGTACTAGGGACAGCCGTGTGACATGGCTGTCCCCCTGGGAGGCTCACAGAGTGATCCCCGCTCATAGGCTGTTGCCTATAAGAGAGGATTGCTAGGATTGGCTGGTGGGAGGCAGTGGTTGAAAAATAAAAAGAAAAAAAAGAAAAATTTAATAAAAATAAACTCACAAACTACAAATAAACAAACAAACAGGCCGGCAGGGATCAGAGCCCACCAACAGAAAGTTCTGTTCTTGGGCAGAAAAAGGGGGGAGGAATCACTTGTGTGCTGGGTTGTATAGCCCTGCAGCAAGGCCATAAAGCTGCAGTGGCCTGAATTGTAAAAAATAGCCTGGTCACTAGGGGAGTGTAAGCCTACGGTCCTGAACTGGTTAAAGGCTACCTGAACCGAGACCAAAATTACTGAATAAAGCCCATGGTGGGCTAGATTGCCTTCTCCTGAGTGGGCTGCCGCTGCTTGTTGCACCCGGGTACCCCCATTACCCGTCAAAGGTTCTCTTCATATTTAACAGGTCCTCCAGTCTAATTTTAAAACCGGGAAGTTCCTGCTAGCGGGGGGGGGGGGGGGTGGGGGGGGCGGTGATTGAGGACTGTGCAGGCGCAGGTCCCAAACCATGCAAGCACAGCAAAAGCAAGTGATCCACGAGCGGTCGAGCACCTTCTTTTACTGTGCAGACACAGTTTAAAACCCACACCTGTGAAGTTAATAATTGCTCTGCATCACTCAGAGGAACTTCCGCGATGCTGCAGAGATTAGAGGACAGGAAAAGCGGTATTCCAAGGAAAACGAGCAGTGGGCAGAACTCTCAACAAGCAGACCACCATGGGCTTCAATCAATGAGTTTTTCCTACTTTTTCTGACCTGCAGCCCCGCTACCTGCACCCGGTCCGCATTCTGGGGTATCTGTTACCTGACACACGAGCAGTGGCGTAGCTAAGGAGCTGTGGGCCCCGATGCAAGTTTTACAATGGGGCCCCCCCCAAGCACTCTATACATAACAATTTATACTGCGCACCAAAATCTGCCAATGGCAACTACAGTGTCAGAAGTGCAAGAAGGGGATGGGGAACAGTTTGTTAATGATTACCACTATTCAAAGTATCTACAGAAGTCATTATTATGAGAATAGGACCAATAGAGAGCTAATTCTGTAGTTAAGGGAGGGCCCTTCGGGGCCCCTCTGGCCCAAGGGCCCCGATGCGGTCGCTACCTCTGCACCCCCTATTGCTACGCCCCTGCACACGAGCCTCCGGACCCTCAACCCAACCCGCTTTCAGCTGCCTCATGTAGTCATGATACGGTAAGTGGGTGGCAGGAAGCTGCTATAGTTACCTGTCCATCTGGGGCAGCACTGCACTCCCAGCATCCTCCTCTGGCTTCCGATCACATGATATGACATGTGGTTGGGGCCCAGATGATTGTGTCAGCATTGCAGCGCCACTCAGTGGTGGGAGAGGGGGTGATAGAAGAGACTGAGTTAATATTACTGTTTGCATTAAATTTGCACACAGGTGAGAATAATTACCATTTCATGAACCATCTCTACTCTGCTTATGACCAGCCTTGGTGAACCTTTCTTTTGGCAGCTTAACCAGTATTGGGGGACCAGGGAAAGGTGGAGAAAACAAGGAGCACATGCCCAGACCGAGGCTTCTGATTGGTTGTTCTGAGCAACAGGTCTACTAGCACATGGGGGTTCTCCCCAGACAATTCCCCCAATTTTCGTTAAACATGGAACTGATGTATCAAAACTAGTGAAGCTTTTCCCACCCAGTGTCCCACATTTACATGGTCCTTAAAGTCATTGGGAATCGAGGGGGAAAAAAGCCAGATACTTACCTAAGGAGAGGGAAGGCTCTGGGTCCTATCGAGCCGTCCCTCTCCTCTCCCGGGGCCCTCGGTGCAGTGCTAGATTCCTCGTTTGAATCCCCCATTGCGGGGGACTTGGGAAGTCTCCCGAGAGCCGAGTCCTCCCAAAGACAGGCGGCTCCATACTGCGCACGCGCGAGTGTGTGTGAGAGAGGGTGTTCGAGCGTGCACAGCACGGAGCAGCCCATCTTTGGGAGCACCTGGGTTCCTGAAGACTTTCCAAAGCCTCCTTCGGTGGCACAGTGAGCAGTATTTGACCAAATTGGTTGAATACTGCTACTGGGGAGCCAGCGCTGGAAGGGGGACCAAGAGAGGAGTGGGATGGCTCTATAGGACCCAGAGCCCTCCCTCTCCTTAGTATCTGGCTTATTTTTTTACATCAGTTCCCAGTTTAAAGCCTAACACATCGTGGTTGTGGCTTTCCTGCCTGCATGTGAGAAGTGAATGATGAAAGGGGTCTTGGCCAACCGGGCTGCTTGGGAAACTTCTAGCCCCGATCATAAATATAGCGGCAGCATCTTCTAATTACTTAATGAAAAGGTGGCCAGATGAATGCACACAGCTGTTCCACAGAGAGCCTGCGGGCCTGCTTGTCCCCGTAATGACTCTGCTAATCGTTTCTTCAGTGTTTGACTTTCATTGCTGACTTCTGCAGGAGCCTCTCATAAATGTTTCATTAAAGTTTAAGAGTCTCTGCTCAGACTTAGCGCAGCCCCTGTCTGCAGACCCTGTAACCAGGGGCGTAGCTAGAAATCGCTGGGCCCCCTGCACATTGAATAGCGGCGGTCTACAAAACTTTGTATAATTTGTTATCAGTGGCTGAGCAGATGCAGCCATTAGAACAATTGTGCAAAGAGCAGAAAGTTTATTCTCTCCTTGCACTTAGTTGTCAGTCTCTCAGGCCAGGGCCCCACTGTGGCTTCTGGGCCCCCCTGCGGCTGCATCCCTTGCAGGGTCTATTGTTACGCCCCTGCCCGTAACACTGCCCATTGGAAAGTATTGTTTTAAGTTCATTGTTTATGGTTATAAGTTCATTGTTTTAAGCTGGCAAACTTCTGTTTTGCGTAGCATTTTTGTAGGGAGGCTTTTTGGTCCATTGTAGCCCCTTACACACTCCTAGGAGTTCTGGTTCACCATGTAAGTCTGGGTGTTTCAAGTCCTACTTCATAGAACCACATTAATCCATGTCATGCACTGATGAGGATCAACCACTGCGAAACAGTTTGTACAGAGCCACAATAATCCAACATGCATACAATTAACAAGCTGACACATCATTGTATTCCAGCGGTTCTGGAGGTGTGGCTAGTTTACAGGGACAACAAAGGATTATTTGCATATTCAGCAGTGATGCATTGTGAGAGACATCTCAGAGCTCACTCCTACCTGAATTATCGCAAATACCTTCTGTTTTAAGAAGGCAAACTTTGTTTTCAATAGGACAGTATGAAGCCGACTGCTCAAGTATACCTGGGGGTCTCAAATATGACTGACTAGGTATGCTCATTCGGATTTAGCAGAATTTTAATTTCTGCATCTACAGAAACTCGGAAAACAAATTTTTGGCTGAAATACCGAACTAGAAAGCATTTGGCCAATCAGAGAATGCCAAAAAATTACCCCCCCCCCCCCCAATCCTGTGCACCTCCATGCTGTGTGCTCCCCTGTCCCATTCGCTCCCCTGCACTTGTCTTCTGCTCCCCTATCCTGTGTACTTCCCCTGTCCTGTGCTCCCCCCATTCTGTGCAGTGCTTGGGGGGTGGGAGGGGGGGTGTGGATGCACAGGACCAGACCTCCCTGCTCTCCCCAGTAGAAACAGGGCGGCCGCAGACTGGGTTTTTGACTGTTGTGGTTTACATGTTTGGCAGTTAAACTGCCTTAGGGTGCCAGTCCACTGCCTGCCCCTTGCTTCTTTGTTCCTTAGGCCATGGCCTTTGTAGCCTTGCCTCAAATCCAGCCATGGTCATGCACAAGTATCAGGAGAAGCACAGCATGCATATTTGGTAATAGAAAATAATGTCCATGTTGTTGTCAGTTGCATGCCACTTGCAAATTTGTTGTTGCAAATGCAATGTTAAATGCAAATGTTAGCATTTACTTTGCCTGCCTAAAAATATGTTGCACACAAGTAACCTCTGCTGATATGCACCTCAGGACCGGGCTTTCTTAGCCCCCCAGAACTCTCCCTGCGACAGTGTTCAGGAGGGCTATTGCTACACCCATGAAAAAAACAAGAGTTTGCTAACACAAATGATTGCTTCAGAGGATTGTAGCTGCAGAGCCTCAAAATCCAAGGAAAGCCACAACATGCGCTTTCCTGCGCAGATAATGGTTTGTTTTGCGCTAGATGAATGGCGTGTCACAACCTTGTCTGATACGCTCCTGCTATTGTGTTTGAGGAAAAATAAAATCTATACTGTATACACTCGCGTATAAGCCTAATGTTTCAGCATAAAAAAATGTGCTGAAAAGTTACCCCCTAGGCTTATACGCGAGTCAGTGGAGCAGGTTTTGTTACTGGCAGAGGAATGTAAGGATTGCGCACTAGTGATCCTGCTCTTACCAGCTTGTGCCCTGCTGCGTCCGTTCCCCCCCCCCATCCCCTGCAACATGGTGCGCAGAGCGTTCTGCTCATGACTACCTGTGTCCCCTGGCTTGTGGAGCGGAGCGTGCAAGCAAATTGTCAATGGTACAATGATCGGGGATTCTTCCTGTGCGGCAATCGCTGTGTCTCATATCTATGACGCCATCTAGTGGCTTCTTAACACAAAGCTGTATGATCCTGAGGCACATCTGGCTATGGGGAGGGGGGCTGACGTACTGGGGGAACATCTGGCTACTGTGGAGGGGGCTATATTGGGTAGGGGGATTATACACGGGTCAATCAACTTTTTCCTGGTTTCCTAGGGTGAAAGTGGGTTCCATGGCTTATACACAGGTCAGCTTATATGCGAATATATAAGGTACTTCCCGATCCGGCATTTAAACAACCCTCGTGAAAGCACTATAACTGAAAAAGCAGAAGTAATACTAAATAAAACAAATCACTAAAAAAAGGTCCACTTCCTGGAAATAACCGGTAACATGAAAGCTCAACACAGAGGAATGATGCATTATGTATTTTTATTAATGGACAACTGAAGCAATAGAAATATGGAGGCTGCCATATTTATTTCCTTTTACATAATACCAGTTGCCTGGCTATGCTGCTGATCCTGTCTCCAATCATTTTAGCCATAGCCCCTGAACAAGCATGCAGCAGATCAGGTGTTTCTGACATTATTGTCAGATCTGACGAGATTAGCTGCATGCTTGTTTCTGGTGTGATTTAGACACTACTGCAGCCAGATAGATCAGCAGGGCTGCCAGGCAACTGGAATTGTTTAACCACTTGAAGACCGCAGGCTTACACCCCCTAGTGACCTATTTTTTGCAATTTAGGCCACTGCAGCACAACAATAGATTGAAGATAATCAACCCTGAAGACCTGTGAACATCTCAGCAGGGGTGAATAACACCTCTAGCCTTGCAACAGAAAATAGAAAACTCGGTAATTCTAGTTTACTTAGTTCAAGTAAACAAATGGAAATGTGCGTGTTTTCAGAACAAAAGAAAGAGAACAATGGAGTTGATAGCATGTTAAAAAACTCAGCAGGGGTGCTACTAGGTGTGAGCTCCAGGGAATTTACGCAAATCTGCGCAACTGTGGTAAATCTAGTGTTAAGGACTGCAGGACTGTACAACTCAGCACACAAGTGATCCCTCCTCCCCCCCATTTCTGCCCACCAACACAGCTTTCTGTTGGTGGGCTCTGATCACTTATTTTTTGTAAATATTTATTGTATTTTTTTAATAAATAAACCTATTTTACTATTATTTTTGTAACCCTCCCGCCGCCAGCCTATGAGAGCCGATCACTCCTGTGTCTTCCAGGGGGACAGCCGTGTCACACGACTGTCCCCAGCACAGTGCTGCCTTAGATCGACATGGGTATGTACAGTGCCAAGCATACAAATAACTATGCTGTGTTCCTTTTTTTCTTTCTCTGTCTGAAAGAGTTAAATTATCAAGTATGTAAGAGGCTGACTCAGACAGGAAGTGACTACAGTGTGACCCTCACTGATAATAAATTCCAACTATAAAGCACTTTCCTAGCAAAAAATAGCTTCTGAGAGCAGGAAAGAGATAAAAAGGGTCAATGGTTCATAGATTTTAGCTCTGGCATACTTCAATGAATGTGTCATTAACCACTTGAGAACCGCTCACAGCCGATCGGCTGACGCAGCTGCTGGGCCCAAAGGACCGCTGTCAGCCGATCGGCGGACCAGCGGGGGGCGTGGTTATGCCGCGATCTGCTCCGCCCACCCGCCCCTCTAACTCGACGGCTGTTTGGTAGCGCCGGCGAGTTATTAACTCGTCGATCGCCGCATACAAAGCGCATAATACGCTTTGTAATGTATACAGGCTGCCTCCTGCCCTGGTGGTCCCAGTGATCGAGGGACCACCAGGGCAGGCTGCAGCCACCCTAGTCTGCACCCAAACACACTGATCTGGCCCCCCCTGCCCTCTGATCGCTCCCAGCTCCCCTCCCTTAGCGCACCTAGGCTGCAAAAAAGTGTTACACATGTGGTATTGCCGTACTCAGGAGAAGTAGTATAATGTGTTTTGGGGTGTATTTTTACACATACCCATGCTGGGAGGGAGAAATCTCTCTGTAAATGGACAATTGTGTGTAAAAAAAAAATCAAAAAAATCTCATTTACAGAGATATTTCTCCCACCCAGCATGGGTATGTGTAAAAATACACCCCAAAACACATTATACTACTTCTCCTGAGTACGGTCGATACCACATGTCTGACCCCTTTTTGCAGCCTAGGTGTGCTAAGGGGCCCAACGTCCTATGAGCACCTTTGGGTTTACAGGGGTGCTTACAATTTAGCACCCCCCCCCAAAATGCCAGGACAGTACACACCCCACAAATGACCCCATTTTGGAAAGTAGACACCCCAAAGTATTCAGAGAGGGCATGGTGAGTCCGTGGCAGATTTCATTTTTTTTTTTGTCACAAGTTAGCAGAAATGGAAACTTTTTTATTTATTTTTTCAAAGTGTCATTTTCCGCTAACTTGTGACAAAAAAATAAAATCTTCTATGAACTCACCACGCCTCTTAGTGAATACTTTGGGATGTCTTCTTTCCAAAATGGGGTCATTTGGGGGGTATTTATACTATCCTGGAATTTTACCACCTCATGAAACCTGACAGGTGTTCAATAAAGTCAGAGATGCTTCAAAATGGAAAAATTAGCTTTTGGCACCATAGTTTGTAAACGCTATAACTTTTACCCAATCCAATAAATATACACTTATTGGATCTTTTTTTTTATCAAAGACATGTAGCAGAATAACTTTGGACAAAAAATGTATATAGAAATTTTACTTTATTTGAAAAATGCCAGCACAGAAAATTAAAAAAAAAAATCATTTTTTTGACAAAATTCATGTCTTTTTTGATGAATATAATAAAAACTAAAAATCACAGCAGCAATCAAATAGCACCAAAAGAAAGCTGTATTAGGGACAAGAAAAGGAGGGAAAATTCATTTAGGTGGTAGGTTGTATGACCGAGCAATAAACCGTTAAAGCTGCAGTGGTCTGAATGAAAAAAAGGCTCTGGTCCTTAAAGGAGTCATCAGGGCAAATAAAGTAATATGAGTGGTACTTACCGGGGGCTTCCTCCAGCCCCAAGCTCCCAGGACCTCCCTCGCCGCAACTCTGCCCGCAGCCGTTCGCCGGAGCTCCGACCCGGTCCCCGGCAATGATGTCAGAGCGTCCTGGAGGTCGGTTTGTACTGCGCCTGGCGCTGTCAATCACCGCCACGTGGGCCAGAGCTGACTAAGCAGGCGCAGTAGTTCTGAGCCTGCGCAGTCCGCTCTGGCCCAAGTGGTGGTGATAGACCGCGCCGATCGCCCAGGCGCAGTACAAAGCGACCTCCAGGCCGCTCTGACGTCATTGCCGGGGACCGGGTCGGAGCTCCGGCGAACGGCTGCGGGCAGAGCTGCGGCGAGGGAGGTCCTGGGAGCTTGGGGCTGGAGGAAGCCCCCGGTAAGCACCACTCATTTATTTTATTTGCCCAGATGACTCCTTTAAGGGGAGAAAAGACTGTGGTCCTTATGTGGTTAAGCAAAAACAAAACAGTTAAAACTTAAAAAGTAGATTTAAACATACAATAAAACTGTGCAATATATTAAAAAGTCATTTTTAGGAGAAGGAAGATAGATACAATCGTTTATTTCATTCATTTATTTTCGCCTCGGGTGTCTTTTAAGAGCAGCACGTCAATATGCCTTCAATGAAGCAAATGGCACGTGGCCATAGCAGCCGTACTGACGTGCTGTGAAATAATGATGGCTGCCGGTCTGAACAAAACAAGCCGACTTTCCTTTCGAGGTGTGGGCAATATTTATTATACCGACCCCACACCGATATACTGAGGCTACCATGATGAACTGAGGGCAGCAGCGTAACTATAAATAAAAACTTTGATGGGGACCCCCATTGTTCACTGCCACTTTGTATGGAAATGTTATGCAGCTTTGAAGGGGGTTCATCCGAAATGGCAAGTAGTGCATCTGAGTGGCCCAAATTGCCTACAATTCACCTTACATTTGCATACAAGCTGGAATAAGTAGCATCTCATTGACTATATCTGCTTCTCCTCTATTACTGACAGCTGCAATACAGTCCTCCTGGCCACAGAGGGAGCTAAGAGGCAAACTGTTTGGAGCCGGTTCTGTTTTTACTCACACCCTTCCTAAATGGGCATGAATGTGAGAGGATTTTTCCGCTGATTCTGCTTTCATGGGCCAGATATTCTTTTTGCCCGTAGCGCTACATCTCTGCAGCAAAGCAGATGCACTTCGGTTTGTGTTTTTGTAGGTTTGTGGGAGAGATTTCACTCCGAGTCCCTGCAAACCGCATATGTCAAATAAGGGCGCCAGGAAAAAAGGGTGCGGGGTATAGCTGAAATTTTAGGATGATATACTGTATATAACAATTTTTTTATTGTTTCTTTATCTGAGGTAGAATAATAAATGCATTCAAAAATGGTATTAAAAGGGCAAAATATCATCTATAACAATGAAAATGAAAATATATTTACAGTCGTAATGAGCAGAGTAAAACATTGGTAAATATTACCAATATTTCAATACAACTAAACCTAATCCTACTCTCCCTAATCCTACTCCCCCGGTGGTGCCTAATCCTTAGACCGTGGTGCCTGATCTGACGATCCCCTGGTGGTGCTTAAACCTAACCACCTGCCCTTGGTGCCTAACCCTAAGACCCTTGTGGTGGTGCCTAACCCTAAGACAACAACCCTTCCCCCCCCCACTACCTAACCCTAAGATCTCCCCCCTGATGGTACCTAACCATAATACAAAAAGCAATACATTTCTTCTAAGATTATAAATTTCAAAATAATTTACCAAATGTATAATTGTCAAAACAATATTTTTCAAAACGAATAATTTTGGTTGGACGGACCCGGTTCCCGCTTTATATTGGGTGCCCAAATTTCCTCTCTACTGCCCAATGGCCAATATTTTGCATTAGCGTCTATGGGGTGCCCAGCTAGTCCATTAGCCCCAGGCACCCAGATTTTCCTGATTCCCTGCAAACCACCTATGATGAGATATGCTTTGCTTCCCAGTAATGTGAGTGTGATGACTTGCTGGGAGGTGATGCCTACTCATAAAGGAACCAGACCTCCCTCACCGGCTCCATAAATTAAATGTCAGTCAGTGGCAGGAAAGACAACACAGCAATTTGCTTTAACCCTTCGAGTGGCAGCAGATGTCACGCCATTCGAGGGGGAAGAAAGATTGCCGTGCGCTTCCCATGCGGCGCCAGTAATCACTTTTAGATTAGTGGGGCAGAAAGGTACAAATATGTCATCAGACCTGTCTGTGTGTGTTAAATGAAGCAGCTATTCTTTGGAAAAAGTCATCAGAATCGAGTCATTCGCTTAAAAGGCCGACGCGGAGATAGCCGGGTGTTGATTAGAGGCGTTGGGGGAGAGAGCGCTTGGCTGACAAGTCACGAGGATGACTCTACTTCGCTACGGAAATGGCAGCTGGGGAAAGAGTGGTCACCTGAAATGGACAGGTCAGGGCCAACTATTTTCTGCAGAACTAAAAACATTTCTACCTTTGGCGATTTCTATTGACTGTCTCTGCCACACTGCCGTCATCCTTGGTCCAGTAGCTGCGTACATGCAAAAAGGGCGCCAGGAAATTTGGGACCCGGACAAAGCCACTAGTCTAGTATGTGTAAAATTGCTGATGTTTTACTAATGTGAAACCTAACCCTATTCTTAAACTAGCCCTCCCTCTACCAATGCCTAACCCCACCATCGATGCCTAACGCTAACCTTCCTCCCACATGATCCCTAACCAACAACCCTTCACCCATGCCTAACCCTAAGCAATGCCACATGCATCCCAAACCTACCATCCACCCATGCTTAACCCTAAGGCCTCTTCCAGATGGGAGGCTGAACTGTGTGCTTGCCGAGGGGTTCGGTCTCCAATCTGCCACCCGCTAGTGCAATTCGGTTGCAATTTAAAGACCACCTGCAGCCAAAAAAAGGTCTGAATGGCAATACATACTGTATATGTAGTCTATGCACTGTGTACAGTTAGAGGAAAATATAAAGTTTACATCTGGTACATCATATTGGAAAGAACAGACTCACATTTATATCTGTAAGTAGCACTTCCTTATTCCTCCTAAAGCTGAAGACTTGCTAAAACATTGTGCCCACCTCTTCAGCCCGGTTAACTCCCCTGCCCCTCCCTCCCCTGCTGTCTGTCTGCCTGGATCAAATTACTTCTCTTTTCACAGTGTGTAGGAGAGACGGGGAAACTGCTGCAGCCGTCTTCTCTGTTTGTCCTGTCTGTTTGCTATAATTCTTATTTCAGATGTCTGTCTGTCTGCCTAGATTACATGAGGGGTGGAGCTACAGTGGTGTGAAAAACTATTTGCCCCTTCCTGATTTCTTATTCTTTTGCATGTTTGTCTCACTTAAATGTTTCTGCTCATCAAAAACCGTTAACTATTAGTCAAAGATAACATAATTGAACACAAAATGCAGTTTTAAATGATGGTTTTTATGATTTAGTGAGAAAAAAAACCTCCAAATCTACATGGCCCTGTGTGAAAAAGTGATTGCCCCCCTTGTTAAAAAATAACTGTGGTTTATCACACCTGAGTTCAATTTCTGTAGTCACCCCCAGGCCTGATTACTGCCACACCTGTTTCAATCAAGAAATCACTTAAATAGGAGCTATCTGACACAGAGAAGTAGACCAAAAGCACCTCAAAAGCTAGACACCATACCAAGATCCAAAGAAATTCAGAAACAAATGAGAACAAAAGTACTGTAATTGAGATCTATCAGTCTGGTAAAGGTTATAAAGCCATTTCTAAAGCTTTGGGACCCCAGCGAACCACAGTGAGAACCATTCTCCACAAATGGCAAAAACATGGAACAGTGATGAACCTTCCCAGGAGTGGCCGGCCGACCAAAATTACCCCAAGAGCGCAGAGAAAACTCATCCGAGAGGCCACAAAAGACCCCAGGACAACATCTAAAGAACTGCAGGCCTCACTTGCCTCAATTAAGGTCAGTGTTCACGACTCCACCATAAGAAAGAGACTGGGCAAAAATGGCCTGCATGGCAGATATCCAAGGCGCAAACCACTTTTAAGCAAAAAGAACATTAAGGCTCGTCTCAATTTTGCTAAAAAAACATCTTCATGATTGCCAAGACTTTTGGGAAAATACCTTGTGGACCGACGAGACAAAAGTTGAACTTTTTGGAAGGTGCGTGTCCTGTTACATCTGGCATAGAAGTAACACAGCATTTCAGCAAAAGAACATCATACCAACAGTAAAATATGGTGGTGGTAGTGTGATGGTCTGGGGTTGTTTTGCTGCTTCAGGACCTGGAAGGCTTGCTGTGATAGATGGAACCATGAATTCTACTGTCTACCAAAAAATCCTGAAGGAGAATGTCCGGCCATCTGTTCGTCAACTCAAGCTGAAGCGATCTTGGGTGCTGCAGCAGGACAATGACCCAAAACACACCAGCAAATCCACCTCTGAATGGCTGAAGAAAAACAAAATGAAGACTTTGGAGTGGCCTAGTCAAAGTCCTGACCTGAATCCTATTGAGATGTTGTGGCATGACCTTAAAAAGGTGGTTCATGCTAGAAAACCCTCAAATAAAGCTGAATTACAACAATTCTGCAAAGATGAGTGGGCCAAAATTCCTCCAGAGTGCTGTAAAAGACTCGTTGCAAGTTATCGCAAACGCTTGATTGCAGTTATTGCTGCTAAGGGTGGCCCAACCAGTTATTATTTTTTTTCTCACTAAATAATAAAAACCATCATTTAAAACTGCATTTTGTGTTCAATTATGTTATCTTTGACTAATAGTTAACGGTTTTTGATGAGCAGAAACATTTAAGTGTGACAAACATGCAAAAGAATAAGAAATCATGAAGGGGGCAAATAGTTTTTCACACCACTGTATGTCACCAATCCCCCAGCATTCTTTGCACCTATGGTTTATAAAGAAAAAAAAGGCCAGGACCCAATTTCACACTGGGGGCGGGATTTTAAGACCAAATGTGGAATACAAACCCTGAGGGTGAGAAAATCACATTTTATCATGTGTGATTTTATATATCTTGGCAACTTATTAGGTTTAAAGCAAACTGTAATTTATAATTCAGGTACTCTTTAAATGCAGGGGAATTACAGCAGTAGTAACACCGCTGTCAAGTGCTGACACGTGGTGGTGTTACAGGATCAGTGAATAATGGCGCACAGCATACAAATGGCGCCGCATTAAAAAGATACGCTTATCGCTATTTATCGTTAGTACTGCATAATAATGGCACACAGGGAAAGAAGAAGAAAAACTGCATACAGTAACGTTATTTATCAATAGTGCCGTACATATGCCAAACAGCAGACGTTATTGTGCACAATAACGTTATTTATCAATAGCGCCCTACATAAGCCAAACTGCAGAAGTTATTTAACTGCAAAACGGTGAATGGATTTAATGTAACACTGTCAAGGTTAGGGTTAGGCACCACCAGAGGAGATTTAGGGTTAGGCACCACCGGGGGGGTGGTTAGGGTTAGGCACCACCAGGGGGGTGGTTAGGGTTAGGCACCACCAGGGGGGTGGTTAGGGTTAGGCACCATCAGAGGGGTCTTAGGGTTAGGGATAGGTACAGAGAGGGTTCTGTGTGTTAACGCTAAATAACGATAAGGCTTTAACGCTAAATAACAATAAGGCTTTAACGTTAAATAGCGATAAGCGACAAACGGATTAGCGGCAACACCGTGCGCCATTATTCTCAGGCACCATTTTCAGATGGACCCGTTACAGGGCGACAGAGGCCTGCAACATGTTGAGTCTGATCGCGGCAGTGGTTGTCAGGACAGATATAATAAAATACTTACATAAATGTGAGAGGTGGACTCCCTTTTGTGACATACTGTAAGTGACGCCCAATATGAATCTAGCTCATACTTTCATCTAGCCCAGGCATGGCCAACTCCAGGCCTGGAACGCCATATCAATGTCCATGTTTAGGATGGATGGAGAAATGTGTTCTTCTTGATAAGCCACACCTTTCCTGATTCAGTCCCATCATTAATTTGAGTTGTGCCGTAAAAGGTGTGAGGACCTTGGCCCTCAAGGACTGGAGTTGGACATCCCTGGTCTAGCCAAATCACCACTGACCTAAGTGCCCCCCAAAATCTACCAATACCTGCTATTCAGAGAGCTGTCTGATAACACATGTATTGAGCACCAAACTCAAGGTGTGCAGTTGCTCTTCCACCATCTGCTGGTCCAATAGATAGGGGTGTAACTACAAAGCATGGGGTCTTCCGGTAAAACTTTGATGGGCTCCCCAATGTTCCCACCCCTTCCCTTGCCACCCCCTGTGACCCTCACAGCCTGAGGGCCCATAATACAAGTGTCATAATACAAGTGTATCCATCATGATCTTCACACACACAACAATTGTAGCCACATGAACACCTGATCTGCAGGATGGACCTCTTTATTAGAGGGAGTGACGTAGTCGTAGGGGGCCCCCATACAGCTCTGCCCCACCCCCCTTTTCTCTGTCATCACACCCCTGGACATTTGTTTTGCAGAATGTACCAGCTTCAGCATTGTTCCTTACTTATGGTTTCCTCCTTTCTACTGAAGGACCACTCTGACACCCCTCTGGGAGCAGCAGTTACACTGGCCCATGAGATTGGCCACAACTTTGGCATGAACCACGACACACTGGAAAGAGGGTGCAACTGCAAGGGATTCGACAAAGGGGGCTGCATCATGACTCCATCCACCGCGTAAGTCTTCCCTCCCATTGTAATTCCAGCCTCTGGCACTTCCTGTGATTATAAATGTCTGTAAACTGCACACTCTTGCATTTGAAGTTGGAAGGTGTACAGTCTTATGGTGTCTGTAAATGGTACAATAAAAACATTACATTTTCCCGTTTATTTGACTAAAGCGATCAATTCAAATGAAAGTCAAAAAGAATCCCTTTTTTTAATCAAGAAAAACAAACAATTATCTAGGTTTTTTCGATAAAAATCCGATCAGACATGTTGGAAAAATCTTTATATTCGATCTAAGGGAATAATGGAAACACCATTTTTTCAATTTATTTCGATTAGATAATTTTAAGTAACTGTTAGTTAAAAAGAAGAACTTTTCTGAAATATAGTAGTAGTGAAAAAGAAATGATGTAAATTATTAATGTAACTGAATCAGCGCAAGTCACAAGTAGGTGTGTGATACAGTTCCACCGTACTTCACATCTGAGGTATCAGGCCAATAAAAGGGAGTCCCAGCACCCAAAAGGTAAAAGGCTTTCCAGCCAATAACAACCTACATTATAAGGTTGTGTACATATCATGGGGCTCCCAGTGGTCATATTGCAATCTTTAACTAGGTAAAGTCATCCTCCAGAGTTCATCGGTGTAAGATCAATGATATATCATAAAAATGATCAAAAACAGCAGTACTAAGTGTAGACCACTTTATTAAAGAGAACCTGTAACAAAAAAAAGTTCCCCTAGGGGGGTACTCGCCTTAGGAGGGGAAAGCCTCAGGGTCCCTGTTGCAGCTCTCCGCACGGAGATAGGTGAAAATAGCCGATCTCCATCGGGTCCGCTCTACTGCGTAGGCGCAGGAGACTTGCGCCTGCGCAGTAGAGCGGCCCAATGGAGATTGGCTATTTTCACCTTTCTCCGTGCGGAGAAACGATACTGCGCCTACGCTGGAGCCGGGGAGGTAAATATTTACATCGCCGCCGTGAAACGGGTTGCAACTTTGTTTTGGAGTATGCCAATAAATTTACATCTGTTTTTCAAACTGACAATTCTAGTAAAATCATAAGACATAAAAAGAGTACTGACATACGGGACACAAAGTTATGGGTACCCCGAATTAAAATAGTGCGTGTATACTGGCGAAAAGTGTTCTTGTCCTGAAATGCACTTGAAACAAAAAGAAAAAGAAAAACTGAGAGCCCAATATAGTGCAGTAAGTCTAACAATTGTTGGCGAAATAATTAACAGATGTGGATATACTCACAAACACGGGTTACCACATAGGCAACCACTTGAAATGCAGGTGGGGAGTATTAGAACCTGACCCCACTCAGGTTTAAGAAGTCGCTCTCTGTAGATAGAAAGAAGGGGACAGTCCCCTCCACCCAAGGTGGACTATATACTGTGCAAATTTGGACAGAGGCGCCAGGCAGGTTAAAATGATCTAAAAACAACTAAAAAGGAGTAGTACAGGTGGACTTACCTCCTGAAATGATGGACAATCGAGATTGTTCAAATCGCAAATAACAATTTATTTTGGCACTCCGCAACGCGTTTCGCAGGTATAACCCGCTTCATCAGGCAAGGAGTGCAAGCTCAAAAAGGTCCAATAGTGGCCTGATGAAGCGGGTTATACCTGCGAAACGCGTTGCGGAGTGCCAAAATAAATTGTTATTTGCGATTTGAACAATCTCGATTGTCCATCATTTCAGGAGGTAAGTCCACCTGTACTCCTCCTTTTTAGTTGCTTTTAGATCATTTTAACCTGCCTGGCGCCTCTGTCCAAATTTTCACTCTTGTCCTGAATAGAGTTGGGCCGAACGGTTCGCCTGCGAACGGTTCCATGCGAACTTCAGTGGTTCGCGTTCGCGTCCCGCAGGCGAACCTTTGCGGAAGTTCGGTTCGCCCCATAATGCACATGGAGGGTCAACTTTGACCCTCTACATCACAGTCAGCAGGCCCAGTGTAGCCAATTAGGCTACACTAGCCCCTGGAGCCCCACCCCCCTTATATAAGGCAGGCAGCGGCAGCCATTACGGTCACTCGTGTGCTGCCTGCGTTAGTGAGAGTAGGGCGAGCTGCTGCAGACTGTCTCTCAGGGAAAGATTAGTTAGGCTTAACTTGTTCCTGTCTGGCTGCATACCTGTTCTGTGAACCCACCACTGCATACCTGTGCTGTGAACCCACCACTGCATACCTGTGCTGTGAACCCACCACTGCATACCTGTTCAGTGAACCTGCCACTGCATACCTGTTCTGTTCAGTGGACCCGCCACTGTATACCTGTTCATTGAACCCACCACTGCATACCTGTGCTGTGAACCCACCACTGCATACCTGTTCTGTGAACCCACCACTGCATACCTGTGCTGTGAACCCACCACTGCATACCTGTTCAGTGAACCTGTCACTGCATACCTGTTCTGTTCAGTGGACCCGCCACTGTATACCTGTTCATTGAACCCACCACTGCATACCTGTGCTGTGAACCCACCACTGCATACCTGTTCTGTGAACCCACCACTGCATACCTGTGCTGTGAACCCACCACTGCATACCTGTTCAGTGAACCTGCCACTGCATACCTGTTCTGTTCAGTGGACCCGCCACTGTATACCTGTTCATTGAACCCACCACTGCATACCTGTGCTGTGAACCTACCACTGCATACCTGTTCTGTGAACCCGCCACTGTATACCTGTTCTGTTTAGTGAACCCGCCACTGTATACCTGTTCTGTTTAGTGAACCCGCCACTGCATACCTGTTCTGTTCAGTGAACCCGCCACTGTATACCTGTTCTGTTTAGTGAACCCGCCACTGTATACCTGTTCTGTTTAGTGAACCCGCCACTGCATACCTGTTCTGTTCAGTGAACCCGCCACTGTATACATGTTCAGTGAACCCGCCACTGCATACCTGTTGTGTTCAGTGAACCTGCCACTGCATACCTGTTGTGTTCAGTGAACCTGCCACTGCATACCTGTTCTGTGAACCCGCCACTGTATACCTGTTCTGTTCAGTGAACCCACCGCATCAGTGCGCATACCTGTGCAGTTAAGTGAACCCACCTACCTACGTGAGTGCACGCAGTGTGATATACCACTCCGTGCATACCCGATATGGACAAAACAGGTAGAGGAAGAGGTAGTGCCAGAGCCAGAGGAAGGCCACCCGGCAGATCTGCGCGAGGTCGTGTAAATGTAATTTCGTGTGGACCTGGCCCACAGTACAGTGCTCGGAAGAAGGCACGTCCCATCACCTCCCAAGATTGTCAGGACGTGGTTGAGTGTTTAGCGACACAGAACACCTCATCTTGCTCAGCCACCAGCGCTACTACTAGCACCACTTCCGCTGTATTTGACACTTCGCAAGAATGATTTAGTGTTGAAATCACTGATGCACAGCCATTGTTGTTACAGCCAGATGAATTTTCACCAGCTCATATATTTGAGTTACCCGGCAACACTATGGATGTAACGTGTAAGGAGGATGAAGGACCTACTGATGGTGCATGTTTGGATTTGTCTGAGGCAAGCGAAGCTGGGCAGGATGATTACGATGATGACGATGATAGGGATCCTCTGTATGTTCCCAATAGAGGAGATGAAGAGGGGGACAGTTCAGAGGGGGAGTCAGAGAGTAGTAGGAGGAGAGAAGTTGCTGAAAGAAGCTGGGGCAGCTCTTCGTCAGAAACAGCTGGTGGCAGAGTCCGGCACCATGTATCGCCACCTATGTACAGCCAGCCAACTTGCCCTTCAGCATCAGCTGCTGAGGTCCCCATAGTGCCCACATCCCAGGGTGGCTCAGCGGTGTGGAAATTTTTTAATGTGTGTGCCTCAGATCGGACCAAAGCCATCTGTTCGCTCTGCCAACAAAAATTGAGCCGTGGAAAGGCCAACACTCACGTAGGGACAAGTGCCTTACGAAGGCACCTGGAGAAAAGGCACAAACAGCAATGGGATGGCCACCTGAGCAAAAGCAGCAGCAGCACACAAAAGCAAAGCCACCCTCCTTCTCCTCTTCCTCCTCCATCAGGTGCATTATCTGCTTCTGCCGCTTTCTCCCTTCCACCTTCACAGGCACCCTCCTCCACTCCGCCTCTGCCCTTGAGCGGTTCCTGCTCCTCTGCCCACAGCAGCAGTCAGGTGTCCGTGAAGGAAATGTTTAAGCGGAAGAAGCCAATTTCGGCCAGTCACCCCCTTGCCCGGCGTCTGACAGCTGGCGTGGCGGAACTGTTAGCTCGGCAGCTGTTACCATACCGGCTGGTGGACTCTGAGGCCTTCCGTAAATTTGTGGCCATCGGAACACCGCAGTGGAAGATGCCAGGCCGCACTTATTTTTCGAGAAAGGCCATACCCCAACTGCACCGTGAAGTTGAGAGGCAAGTGGTGTCATCTCTTGCGAAGAGCGTTGGGTCAAGGGTACACCTGACCACGGATGCCTGGTCTGCCAAGCACGGGCAGGGCCGCTACATTACCTACACAGCCCATTGGGTGAACCTGGTGGTGAACGATGGCAAGCAGGGCGCAGCGGACCAAATTGTGACACCTCCACGGCTTGCAGGCAGGCCTCCTGCCACCTCCTCTCCTCCTGCTACATGCTCTTCGCTGTCCTCCTCCTCCTTGGCTGAGTGGCAGTTCTCCTCTCCAGCTACACAGCCCCAGCTCCGCAGGGCCTATGCTGCATGCCAGGTAAGACGGTGTCACGCCATCTTAGACATGTCTTGTCTCAAAGCGGAGAGTCACACTGGAGCAGCTCTCCTGGCTGCTCTTAAGAAACAGGTGGATGAGTGGCTGACCCCGCACCACCTGGAGATAGGCAACGTGGTGTGCGACAACAGCAGCAATCTGCTTGCCGCTTTGCATATGGGGAAGCTGACACACATACCCTGCATGGCACATGTCATGAATCTAGTGGTTTAAAGATTTGTGGCAAAGTACCCTGGCTTAGCGAATGTCCTGAAGCAGGCCAGGAAGTTCTGTGGGCATTTGAGGCGGTCTTACACAGCCATGGCACGCTTTGCGGAAATTCAGCGCAAAAACAACATGCCGGTGAGACGCCTCATTTGCGATAGCCCGACTCGCTGGAACTCGACCCTGCTCATGTTCTCCCGCCTGCTAGAACAGAAGAAAGCCGTGACCCACTACCTCTACAACTACAGTAGAATGAAACAGTCTGGGAAGATGGGGATGTTCTGGCCCGACAACTGGACACTGATGGAAAATGCATGCAGGCTCATGCGGCCGTTTGAGGAGGTGACCAACCTGGTGAGCCGCAGAGAGGGCACCATCAGCGACTTAATTCCCTACGCTTATTTCTTGAAGCGTGCTGTGCGTAGAGTGGCGGATGAAGCTGTGAATGAGCGTGACCAGGAACCGTTACGGCAGGAACAGGCATGGGACCAATTTTCATCAGACCCAGCTGTTTCCTCAACACCTGCGGCAGCACAGAGGGGGGAGGAGGAGGAAGAAGAGAAGTCGTGTGCAGAAGACGAGTCAGACTCAGAGGATGATGAGCAAGGTGTTTCTTTGGGGGAGGAGGAGGAGGAGGAGGGGACAGCGGCAGGAGAACAACCTCAGCAGGCATCGCAAGGGGCTTGTGCTGCTCAACCTTCCCGTGGTATTGTTCGCGGCTGGGGGGAGGAGGTTGACTTACCTGACGTCACTGAGGAAGAGCAAGAGGAGATGGAGGGTACTGGATCCGACTTTGTGCAGATGTCGTCTTTTATGCTGTCCTGCCTGTTGAGGGACCCCCGTATAAAAAACCTCAAGGGGAATGAGCTGTACTGGGTGGCCACACTACTAGACCCTCGGTACAGGCACAAAGTGGCGGACCTGTTACCAACTCACCGGAAGGTGGAAAGGATGCAGCACATGCAGAACCAGCTGTCAACTATGCTTTACAATGCCTTTAAGGGTGATGTGACGGCACAACGCCAGCAAGGTACCACTGCCACTAATCCCCCTTCCGTGTCCACGCAGTCAAAGACAGGACGCTCCAGCGATCTCATGGTGATGTCGGACATGCGGACGTTCTTTTGTCCAACGCCTCGCCGTAGCCCTTCCGGATCCACCCTCCACCAACGCCTGGAACGGCAGGTAGCCGACTACCTGGCCTTAAGTGTGGATGTAGACACTGCTGTGAACAGCGATGAGGAACCCTTGAACTACTGGGTGCGCAGGCTTGACCTGTGGCCAGAGCTGTCCCAATTTGCCATCCAACTTCTCTCCTGCCATGCCGCAAGCGTCCTGTCAGAAAGGACCTTCAGCGCAGCTGGAGGCATTGTCACAGAGAAGAGAAGTCGCCTAAGTCACAAAAGTGTTAAGTACCTCACCTTTATCAAAATGAATGAGGCATGGATCCCGGAGGGCTGCTACCCGCCCCAAGACTAAGTCAGTCCCCGCACACACAGCATCTCTGCCTGCACGCCGTGTGACTGGCTGCCTGGCCTGCCCCAAGAAGACTAAGTCGCTCCCAGTCCCTCCACACAGCATGTCTGCCTGCAGGCCGCTTGACTACCTTCTCCGCCACCACCAACAGGGTCCGGGACTCCAGGCGGATTGCTGAATTTTTTAGGCCGCTGCTAGCAGCGGCCGCTGTAATAATTTTTCTGGTGCGTGTACATGACTGCCTAATTTTTCTGGCTGCACTGCGGGCAGCTGCAACAACAAAAGAAAAGACATGTACATGCGCCCATTCCCCTTCGTGATCATTACCTTGCCGTGGTGAAGGGGCTTGCGTATCACAATGAAGCAATGACCGGCGCCTAGATGAGTGTCTCGGGGGGCACACCCACGATAATAAGGTCGTTGCCTCATTGTGGTCAGACCAAATTTGATCAGCTGGACAGTCACTGTTCTGTCATTCAGCTACATCAGCCAGGCGACCATATGGGCTGTAAAGCCACCAAAACCTGCACTCTCGCCATGGTGCGCACCAGTCCAGCACGGCCGTCACTACACAAACAGCTGTTTGCGGTGCGTTACACGGTGAGTTTGGTGTGTCAGTGTGAAGCAGTACCTTAATTACACTACCTGATTGATGTATACACATGCAAGATGTTTGAAAGCACTTTAGGCCTGTCATTTAGCATTCAATGTGATTTCTGCCCTTAAAACGCTGCTTTGCGTCAAATCCAGATTTTTCCCCGGGACTTTTGGCATGTATCCCACTCCGCCATGCCCCCCTCCAGGTGTTAGACCCCTTGAAACATCTTTTCCATCACTTTTGTGGCCAGCATAATTATTTTTTTTTTTCAAAGTTCGCATCCCCATTGAAGTCTATTGCGGTTCGCGAACTTTAACGCGAACCGAACCTTCCGCAGAAGTTCGCGAACCTAAAATCGGAGGTTCGGCCCAACTCTAGTCCTGAAATAGTTAAAAGGAAATAAATATGGCAGCTTCCATAGGTCTCACACCTCAGGTTCCTTTTAAGCACAGTTCTTATCGGTGGGATTAGTATTTTGATCGCCGTGTGTACTTCTATGTACATGTGACATACATTCCCTACATCTATGAAGGAAAGGTGAGGATGTAGCGTTGCTGATAAGCGCTTGTCTCCATGACAGCTCCCATCATAAACCGATGTTGAGCGGTGCTCCTTCATGTGAGAGATTGCGGTTGCGTTGGACGGGGGAAGGATTGGATAGTCAATGTTTTTCCTTTACAATCTGATAAGTCTGCAGCACTGAAGTGTGACATTAAAATATATTTCTCTTATCGCTTGCCCGTAGCCATTAGAGCAGATAACTGCATTTCCTCACCCTGATACCGTCCATGTGCCGCCATGTCAGCTGACAGTCCTGCACGCGATATCAAAGTCTGCCGCGTTTTATTGCATCATATCTACTTTTTATTAAGTGAGGCATTATCTCCGCTCCTTTGTGATTTCCTGGAGATTCCTTGCAGACCAGCGAAGGTTTTAGGCCTCTTTCAGGCAGGAGGCTGGACTGCGCTCTTGTCGGGCAGTTCCGCGCCGCGTCTGCCGCCCTCGAGTGTCATTCGGGTGCAATTAAAATGTAGCAGAATGGCCATTTGGCTTCTTTGATAAGTTAAAGAGGACCTGAACTCAGAACTTCCTCTTTGCTCTAAAAGATAAACAGCATAATAACTTTTTCAGAAAAAAAAAAATTATTTGTTACAGCTTACAGAACTCCTGCAGTAAATCTGCAGAGTGCCTACTTACTGCTTTCATGGAAGCAGACATCGGGTTAACACCCTGTGTTTAAAAATTAGCTGCTCTGCCTTGACAGAGGAGATTCCTGAACTGACACAGCTGAGAGATTAAATTACAGTGGTGATTAGTCACAGATGAGGGGGAATTAGACGGGCTAAACTCTCTAAATACAAAAATCAAGAAAAAAAGAGGATTGTCTGTGTGTGGCACTTCTTAAAGAAAATGAAGCTGTGATCTGAGTATACTACACAAGTCAGATGCGTTCCGCAGCCCTGTAACACCCTGCAATGTATGCTGCAACTGTCGGCTGGACGTGTGCTCCGCTCAAAACGGATGAAAAACACAATGAAGGATATAACTGCAGAGGAGAAAAGGAACAAGCGTGCACCTTCCGTCTTTTAAATTTAATGGCGTGGAGTGACAGTCAAAAAAGTTTGTGACTTAAATAACACTTCAAACAAAGTCCAAGTGTGACATCAGTCTGATGCGTGGCATCTCTTTCGGGATCTATCTGAAAATGGCGCCTGCGAACAATGGCGCACGGTGTTGCCGTTAATCCGTTTGTCGCTTATCGCTATTTAACGTTAAAGCCTTATCGTTATTTAGCTCTGTTTAATTTATTTAAAATTAGCATTAACACACAGAACCCTCTCTTTACCTATCCCTAACCCTAAGACTCCGCCTGGTGGTGCCTAACCCTAACCACTTCCCTGGTGGTGCCTAAACCTAAGACCCCTCTGGTGGTGCCTAACCCTAACCACCCCCTGGTGGTGCCTAACCCTAAGACCCCTCTGGTGGTGCCTAACCCGAACCACTTCCCTGGTGGTGCCTAACCCTAAGACACCTCTGGTGGTGCCTAACCCTAACCACCCCCTGGTGGTGCCTAACCCTAAGACCCCCCTGGTGGTGCCTAACCCTAACCACCCCCCTGGTGGTGCCTAACCCTAACCATCCCCTGGTGGTGCTTAACCCTAAGACCCCCCTGGTGGTGTCTAACCCTAACCACCCCCCTGGTGGTGACTAACCCTAAGACCCCCCCCCCTGGTGGTGCCTAATCCTAACCATCCCCCTGGTGGTGCCTAACCCTAACCATCCCCTGGTGGTGCTTAACCCTAACCACCCCCCTGGTGGTGCCTAACCCTAACCACCCCCCTGGTGGTGCCTAACCCTAACCACTATCCTGGTGGTGCCTAACCCTAACCACTATCCTGGTGGTGCCTAACCCTAAGACCCCCCTGGTGGTGTCTAACCCTAACCACCCCCCTGGTGGTGACTAACCCTAAGACCCCCCCTGGTGGTGCCTAACCCTAAGACCCCCCTGGTGGTGCCTAACTCTAACCACCCCTCTGAAGGTGCCTAACCCTAACCACCCCCCTGGTGGTGCCTAACCCTAACCACCCCCCAGGTGGTGCCTAACCCTTACCACCCCCCTGGGGGTGCCTAACCCTAACCACCCCCCTGGTGGTGCCTAACCCTAAATCTCCCCTGGTGGTGCCTAACCTTGACAGTGTTACATTAAATCCATTCACCGTTTTGCAGTTAAATAATGTCTGCAGTTTGACTTACATAGGGAGCTAATGATAAATAACGATACTGTGGGCAATAACGTCTGCTGTTTGGCATATGAACGGCGCTATTGATAAATAACGTTACTGTGTGCGGTTTTTCTTCTTTTTCCCTGTGCGCCATTATTATGCAGTACTAACGATAAATAGCGATAAGCATATCTTTTTAATGCGGTGCAATTTTTATGCATAGTCGCTGTGCGCCATTTTACACTGATCCGCTCTTACGTGTCCAGCAGATGCAGGGTCTGCGGTGCAGGAGGTGGGGCGACGGCCATTTCACGTCAGTATGACGCTTGGTCACGTGTACCACTGTTAAAGTGAATTTTTTGACTGTCACTCCACGCCATTAAATTTGAAAGACGGAAGGTGCACGCTTGTTCCTTTTCTCCTCTGCAGTAATAAACTCTCTAAATACATACAGGGTGCATTTCTCTGTTTTCCTTCTGTCCTGCGCAAGGGGCCAGGGGAGCTGTTAGGGTATTTTGATAACACTGCCATTTCTGACCATCCCTTCCCCAATTTCTGCAGAATTCCCCATTTCCACCAGTGCTGATTACTGATTTCGCGGGTCTCCAATCGTTTTCTAATTTCCGAGTTGTGGTTGTTTTTTTTTTGTTTGTTTGTTTTTTGGGGTTTTTTTTGCCATTTTTTTACATTCTCTAATTGGTCCAATGCCCCCCAGTTCTGTGATTGGGCTCAAATGACTGAGTTGCGGTTATATTTATTTCCGCAGAAATACGATGTCTGAGTTCCCGTCGGAAATATGGAAATTTCAATTCTGCGAAATCTGAATGAGCGTCCCTACGCTGGGGACAGTTTAGGAACATAAACACACAGAGGCTAAAAAATGGGAAAATCAGGGTCAGACAAGAGGAGAGGGGACACTTGTACATCAATATGGATACAGCACTCACCCCTGCAACTTCTGCCATCGCAGGGGGAGGGGCCAGAGGCTTTGGTGGTCCCTCCTCCTCACTCTTCCCTGTTCGCTCACAACAAACATGTGCGGAGTGTGCGTCATTTATTCTTGCTTCCAGATCTGCTTCACAGTAGAACACTCTCTGCTGCCATTCGCCGGCTCCCGATCATGTGACCCTGTGGGGTTCGGGGACTAAGTGGGGCCCATGCTATCATTTTTGCAGGGGGGCCCTATTAATTTTAAGTCTGGTTACTCCCCTGCTTATCTGTATGTTTTTGGGATGTGGGAGGAAACCCACACAGACACGGGAAGAACATACAAACTCCTTGCAGATGTTGACCTGGCTGGGATTTTAACCGGGTACCCAGCGCTGCAAGGCGAGAGCGCTAACCACTACACCACCGTGCTTAAAGCGGATTCGAGATGAAAAACTAACTATAACAAATAACCTGTCTATATATCTTATCTAACGTTTACATAGTTTACACAGCAAATCTAGCTGCAAACAGCTTCAACAGTTTATGATTATTTCTTCCTGTGATAAAGTGACAGCAGCCATGTTCTGCTTGTGATCATTACATACAGGAAGCTTATCTACCTAATCCTCCCTCCTCCCTTCTGCCTCTGAAATCTCTGGCTAGTAATACCTCCCCCTCCTCCTGCCCAGACTGAGCTCCCATGAGCCCTTGCTACTGTCTGAAAATGCCAAGGCTCTCTGAAAAGCTGTGGGCGTGGCTTGTGTAGTTTATAGGGAATTAGAGTATTAAAACAAAAACAAAGTAGTTGGCTTGAGGAATGCCCTATAAACAATAGGAAAGGAACACAATTATGCAATGAGTAAAAGTTCATCTCGGATCCACTTTAAAGTGTACCAGAGCTCAGTGAAGATTTATACATACCTGGGGCTTCCTCCAGCCCCATATGCTCCGATCGCTCCCGCGCCGCCGTCCTCCGCCTTCTGCAGCTCCAGTACCGGATGCCCGCACTTCTGTCAGTCGGAGCCAGTCTGGCGTACGAGAAGTGCGCCCTCTACATATCTCTCCAGCAGCTGCGTAGACTGGCTCCGACTGACGGAAGTGTGGGGACCTGGTACCGGAGCTGCAGGCAGCGGAGGACGGCGGCGTGGGAGTGATCGGAGCTTATAGGGCTGGAGGAAGCGCCAGGTGTGTATAAATCTCTTTACTTCGCTGAGCTCTGAGTCCCTTTAAGGAAATATTAAAAACCCTTTGCAATAAGAACCTGTTATCGGAGCCTCGTCCCCCAGGAAGCAGCAGCAGTGTCAGTGGCGGAGTGCTTCCTGCGCTGCTGAGACCTCACATGTAGATTAGGAGTCAGGCGGCGTCTCACCTATGGTCGGAATGCTTAGTGCACAGCAGGAGCCGCAAGTGTGATAATCCGGGGAAGCCATTGCAGATCGCTCTCTCTTCCAGCACCTCTGCTGAGACCACGCATGTGGAGAGCGGGGAGGCCATGTGTATTCCTGAAAAAATCAATGATATGATGGTTAAAAGCACCGCAATACCCCACCTGTCAGGCAGCCTGTCATTTTCCAGCATAGCCATCTATTTGCCTGGTGATGGAAACCCGATAACACATTTCCCTATAAATCATTTGTGCCATTGTGAACAGGCGATGACACGGAGAGCGACGTGTGAGCGGAATCCTCATTACCGCGGCCGCGCTGATGCAGATGAGACGCTAGCGGGAGATATTAATATTCTTATTGGTTTATAAAGTGCCAACATATTCTGTGGTGCTGTACAAAGTAAGAAACAAACAATGGTAAAGTCCAATAAACAAAATGGTGGTGATCATATCCGCTAATTACGACTGTGTGAAATTATGCATACATTTTCGCAATCACGCCTATACGTATGATTTGTAAATTCAATTGATTTTGTGTGATCCTTTTTAATATCATTTTATTTTTTGTATAATTTAATGCTGACTTTAGCGATGAACAACAAAGCCCCCATACAGGCTATTGTTACCAAAAATTGCTACATAAGTTAACCTCTTGGGGACCAGAGGTTTATACCCCTCTAGTGACCAGGCAATTTTTTTAATCTCCTTTTATTGCCACTAATAGAGTAATTTTTGGGTGCTCTCTAATTGCTGCTGTGATTTGTTTTTATTAATTTTGATTAATTAAAAAAGATTTTTTTAAATTTTTATAAAAAATCCTATTTTTTTTTTATTTCTCTCCCTCCCCCAAAATTGTCTCTGACTGCAATCCATACAGTACACTACCCTCTCAAAGGCATCAGCCTATGAGAGGGATTAGATTGTGAGCCACTCCTGGGGACAGTTAAGTGACAAGACTGTCCTCAGTACATCGCAGCGCTGTACAAATAATTATTGCCTTTATTATTCTCTATTTCAGCCTGCCAGTTCTAATCATGGCTGGCAGGCTGATGACAGATCCCTGCTTTGTTGTTGTGCAGGGAGCGCGCACTCGAGCGAGCACGCGTTCCCTGCTAATCCCGCCCACCGCACTTTGACGCCAATCAACTTTAGGCAGCCATGCTCCCACTGCCCATCAGAGTGAGGCATTTGGGAGGTCATTAAGTATATACAGTAAAGTGGGTACAAGTAAAAATATTTTTTTTTTCAAGTCCTTGTAGTTTTTGAGAAAATCGATAAAACCATTTATCCTTTGAATTTCTAAAATCGATTTTCTCAAAAACTACAAGGTCTTTTTTGAAAAACTCTTTTCACTTGCACCCACTGTTCTCCTTAACATATGTAGCATTTTTGGTGGCAATAGCATGTACCCGGAGGCTTTGCTGTTCACTGTTAAATTCTGCACAAAATGATGCCAAAATTACGAATGATTACAGTTACAGACTAAATTGATTACAATTTTTACCGAAATTTTGCATTATGATTTTGCATCGTAATTGCAAATTTCGATTGCAAAATTACGTCTATGTAAAATTTGTGATCATCACTAATACAAAATACAGAGTCCACTAGTAAGAGGTGAGACAGCAGCCATGTATAGGAGAAGGTGTGCCCAAGCAGACAGCATTCCACACCACTGGAGCTGTAGATACAGGAACCAAATCGTGTAGACAAGACAAATAACATTTATATCGCACTTTTCTCCTGGCGGACTGAAAGCGCCAGAGCTGCAGCCACTAGGGCATGCCCTATAGGCAGTAGCAGTGTTAGGGAAGCTTGCCTAGGGTCTCCTTACTGAATAGGTGCTGGCTTACTGAACAGACAGAGCCGAGATTCGAACCCTGGTCTCCTGTGTCAGAGGCAGAGCCCTTAAAGGGGAACTTCAGCCTAAACAAACATACTGTCATTAAGTTACATTAGTTATGTTAATTAGAATAGATAGGTAATATAATTTTTTACCCACCCTGTTTTAAAAGAACAGGCAAATGTTTGTGATTCATGGGGGCTGCCATCTTTGTCATGGGGGCAGCCATCTTTTTGGTTGAAAGGAGGTGACAAGGAGCAGGAGACACAGTTCCAACTGTCCTGTGTCCTGATAACCTCTCCCAGCTGCACACCCTAGGCTTCAAATGTCAAATTCAAAATGTAAAAAAAAAAAAAATTTCTACCAAAACAGCAGAACGAGAACAACATCAGAAATCCCATCATGCTTTGCACAGCATCAGGGGAAAAGTGCCC